>NW_027533170.1:7625498-7680367 GCF_008692635.1 Crocuta crocuta
CAGAACCGCCGTTCCACTCTCTGTCTACTGTAGGGTACTTCACACATGCGGACTCGTACAGCATCTGTCCTTTTGTGACTGGCTGTCTTCGCTTAAGGGTCCTCCATGTTCCAGCACAGGCCAGAACAGCCTTCCGTTTCTGGGCTGAATTGTGTCCCCTGCAAGGACAGACCACACTTCGTTTATCCATTCAGCCACTCACTGGACACTTCGGTTGCTTCTACCTTTCGGCTACTGTTGGGTAACGCAGCTGAGAACACCTGTAAAAATATTTCTTCCAGGCCTTGCTTTTTTAGCTCTTCTGGGTGTGGATCCGGAAGCGGAACCACTGAATCACACGGGGGGGAGCTGCACCACACCGGTTCCCATTGCGTCTGTGCCACTTTATACTCTGAAGCCTGCACCCTCAAATCTAGGCTGTCTGAGGGAGGGTGCTCCGGGTTCAAGGACCCGGGGATAAAGCCACAGAGGGAGGATAAGCAGATGTGTGTCTGGAGGGCAGGAAGGAGGCCACCTTGGCTGGCATGGGGGGGTCCCAGAGGCGCTAGGTGGAGCCACTTCTATGTTCTGAGAACAGGAGGGAGCCTGCAGATGGGGTGTCACCGGGAAGACTGCTCCAGTACAGCACATGGCTGGGACTGAGAGGGTCCAAGTCGGCATGGAACAGACCCAGGAGCCCGTGGCTCTCTGCGAGGAGTCGGATATTCCCTCTTCATTGCATTCATTAGTTCATCCAACAACCCACTGATTCCAGATCCATCAGCACTCAACGGTTCGTGGGTTCGAGTCCTGCATCGGGCTCCATGCTGACAGCTCGGAGCTTGGATCCTGGTTCGGATTCTGTGTCTCCCTCTCTCTCTTTCTGCCCTTCCACCCCCCCCAAAATAAACAAACATTAAAATAAATAAATAGGTAAAACACAAGATTTAGCATCCTACCCGGTGCCACATCCTGGGGTCACAGAGGAATCGAACTGGGGCTCACAGACCCACACAGCAGCCCACTGCCCCCCAGCAATGTATGAAGAGGACACTTTGGGAACTGAGAGGTCTGGACCAGCCCAGACCAGCTGAACTTGTAACTGACACGTGTGGGAGGAAAAACACCACAGTTGAGGGACGGGTTGCCTCCCAGTCTGAATCCTAGCTGCTCACAGAGCACAGGTTATCACTCTCCGGCCCAAATGCATAAGCCCTGGTTATAAATTCAAATCAAGACAGCATTTTCAGAGCTTGGCTCGATAATTAGGAACAAAGCTGAGCGAAGGGACCTNTTCTTTCTCACCTGTGGGGAGGCGACCCGGACCCAAAGAGCACCTGCTGCGAGCTGTCCTTGAGCCGATGTCTGCCCAGGAGCCACACGGGTCCAGGACTGGTGTGGAGGTTGCAGGGGGAGAGGGGGCCTAACCGGCCTCAGCAGGGAAAGGAAGGGGTGACGAGGAAAGGGCATGCCAGACCCACAAATCTCCCATGGCGCTCAATGCCTGGACTCCAGCCCCTGCTGGCTCTGAGGCTGCCTCCCCACTGCCCTCCACCTTCACTGAACACCCAGCAGCAAGGAGGCCACTCTCCTGACACCCTCCCGCCCTCTCCTGCGGCTCAGGCCCCACCTCCTCCTGCGTCTTCAGGACACCTGCACTGACCTCCTCTTAGCCCTCACATCTGCCTCCTCCACTCAGCTGTCACGCACACCCACGGCACCTCCCTCCTGAGCACCTCCCAGCACCCTGTGCCCCTCCAGGTGCTGCCCACTCCGCCTCACCTCTCCCTTTTCTCCCCACCTCCCCCCCCCAAGTCCTCACTCAGCTCCCCACAAACAACACACACTGAGGTGTAAGTACAAATCCCAAGTTTTACGGCGCGGTGTCCCCTGCCCCTGGTGACTGGCTCGTTCGGGGCCTCCATCCCGCATATGCTCTCCACTTCTTCCTCCCCACGCGGCTCTGTCTGCGGGCCCCTTTCTCAACACCTTTCGCTTATCTGGGTTCATTGCCTCTCTGTGAGTTCTTCAGGATTTTACCTCCTCCCCGGCTTCAGTCATGGCCCATGCTGAGCCTCAGAACCAAACTGCTAAGAGCATCCGGGGCACTTCGACCATCATGTTGCACCTGGCTGGTCCCCTATCCACCCAGCCTGCTCCTCACAGGCACCCAGCAATGCCAGAGACCTCCCCTACCTTCCTCTCCCTCCTCTGCCATAGCCAACAAAACTCAAGCCCTAAGTAGTCCTGCCCCTGAACACCTGTCCTCGGGAATCATGTACTACCTGCTCCTCTCACCTGAGCTCCTCCCACACCCCCAGTCCCCAAGGTCAGGCCCCTCAAATACATCCTCATCCAAAATGGCCAAGTGCTCACAACACACGCCCTGGCTGAAACCTCCCCAGGTCATTCCTGGCTCTTAGGAGAAGCTCAGACTCCTGACCGTGTTGTATGAGGACTAAATGATCTAAACACCAACGGACCCTCTTTCCAGGCTCATGCTTGGCCTTCCTGCCCACCTCCCGCTAACCCCCATACCCCTCCCCCAAACACACACTTATGTACAAACTCTACTTTCTAACCATCTTCACCCAACTCTTAGTTCCTGGAATGCTCAGGGGCTCTCTCACTGTCCGCTTGCCCTTACCTGAGGTGTCATTTCCCTTTGGAAGCATCCCGATGCCTCAGGCCCGGATTGGGCATCCCTCCCAGTCTCCCCCAGAGCCTCCAGATACTCCATGAGGGTGTGGACTGTGCCCACCTTCCCCACCAGGTCTCCCTGCATCTCACACTCGTCCCGACGCTAATTCGCAGTTAAATAAAAGAATGAGAATGTGCAATGTGCCATCAGTAGCTGGCAGAGTGGGCCTTCCTGTATACAAAGCTGAGACGTCCCAGGCTGCAATGCCTGCAAAGTGTCCATGACGGTGACAGATGTGCCTCTGGGCAGGGCTCCGGTGGGCGTGCACCCTCGTCAAAGCTCATGACTCCTGGAGGCCGTGATGGGCTCCGTCTGGCCCTCGGCCAGGGCCCAGCTGGACGGAGACATAACAGCCACACCCACCCTCCCATCTACCCATCCATCCCTCCAGCCAAGGAGCAGCTACAAGTGCCCAGCCAGACACGGCAAGACGTCCCAGTCCTATAGTCCTTACTGCACTAGCACATCCCCGGTGTCTAGAACGGTGCCTGGCCAAAACGTGCTTCACAGAGATTTGCTGTATGCAGGGATGAGTGGATGAAAGCAATCCCGAACCCCTGAGCAGTGGGAGAGGAGTGCACAGTGCCGGCATCCCAGCATCAAGGACACAGTGGGAAGGGTCAGAATGCTCCCAGAGGCCTGTCTAGATATGGGCACTGGAGGACCAACGGACCCACGTGGCCACCACTAAGCAGTGCAAAGGAGGGACACCAATGAGTCATTCGCCTCAGCTAAAAGGAGTCTGTTAAATGCAACACCCACACTGCTGTCAAGGCTCAGGCTTGCTCTCTCTTGTTTCGGGCTTTCAGTGACAGCAGCTCCCCTTTTAGAACAACACACACAGTCTGCAGACCTTTTTCAGTTCCTTTATCGTCTTTGCCCTCCACCCCCCCCCCATCCCTAACAGTCAGTATGTAGATGAGGAAACTGGGAGCTCAAGGGCAGAAGGTGTCAGAACAAAGCCTAGGCCTCAAGCTGGGGGCAGAGTGTGAGGCCTGCCAGCGGCTACTGCAAACACGGCTAGAGTTGGGGGCACAGGCCCATGGCCTCCTGGGCCAGGCACACGGGGTGGTCCGGCAGCCAGAGAGTGGGGAGCCGCAGGCTGGTGAACTGGAGGTGACGCTCTGCTCGGTGCATCACCGCCGTGTGGCAAGCTAGGCTCTGGCCACCTGGTCCTGATTTCCCAGAAGCCAGGTAGCAGGATTATGAAATCAAGTTTCCTGACTTGTAACACATTACTCTGGTTGGATCCATTCTCTATTGAAGGATATTTAGCTCACTAGTCATTGCTACTGTACCCCACTATATCCCCCCTTCCCTGGCTTGCGCTTCCTCTTAAAATAAATACATGTACTTAAAAAAAAAAAAAGAATGAGGAGGTTCAAATGTCCATCAATGGAATGGTCATACAAAGCATGGGATATACAGACAATGGAATATTAATTCAGTCATGAAAGCAATGATGTACTGATTTATATTCAAATGTGCTGAGTAAAAGACATTGGACACAAAAGGCCATATAAGATTCAATTCATACGAAATATCAATTTTTTTGAGAGAGAGATGCAAGCATGGGAAGGGCAGAGAGAGAAGGAGAGAAATCTCAAGCGGCTCTGTGCTGTCAGTAGAGCCTGACACAGAGCTTGAACTCAGGAACTGTGAGATCTTGATCTGAGTTGAACCCAAGAGTCAGATGCTTAACTGACACGGAGCCACCCAGGTGCCCCTATAGGAAACATCTAGACTAGGCAAATTCATAGAGACCCAAAGTAGATTGGAGGTCACCAGGGGCTAGCGGGTGGGAGAAGTGGGTCACAAAGTTTCTATTTTGGGTGTGAAAGAGTTTTGGAAGTAGACAGTGGAAACAGTTGCACAACATTGTAAATATAATTAATGCCACTGAATTGTACACTTAAAAATGGTTACGATGGAAAATATATTTTACCACAATAGAAGAATGTTTTAGAAAATGGGAAGCCTTAGCAAAGTAACAATTCTCCCAGTTTGCTTAAAAAGGGAGAGAGCTACATGACTTTGGGTTATATAAACATTAAAAACATTTAGAGTTAACTAGATGAAGGCATCTTTTTGCCCCTGGAGACCGAAAATGTGTTTTCAGTTTATGAAATGACATTTGGAAACATGACCTGGATGTTTTCTGTAATCTGGGGGCAGGAGAGAGAGTGGGAAAAGCTAACCAGGCAAGCTGAAAGACAGCCAACCCCCTGCCTCAAACTAAGGTACAAGGATTCAGCCCGCATGATTTCCAGTCAGAACATTAAAAAATTTTTTTTAATGTTTATTTATTTTAGAGAGAGAGCACACGTGTGAGCACACACAGAGGAGGGGCAGAGAGAGAGAGGCAGACAGAGAATCCCAAGCAGGTTCTGTGCCATCAGCGCAGAGCCCGACGTGGGGCTTGATCTCACAAACCAGGAAATCATGAGCTGAGTCAAAATCGAGAGTCAGACACTGAACCAACTGAGCCACCCAGGCGCCCCTCCAGTCACAATGCAGTTTAACATGGACAACAGTGTGGTCTCAGCAGTCTCCCCCAGGGCTGGGAACGGCCTCACCCACCTTCCCTACGCAGCCAGGAGACAGTCTGCACAGATCCTAACCCAAGTGGTTCAGGGAGGGACACCAGGGCCACTCATAGCCACCTTCATCCCATGAGCTGTGTCCACAAGTCTTCTGAGGAAGAGTGCACCCAAGGGTAGATGAAGAGCTTATATCTGAGGACAGGGGGGTAGTGTTGGAGGGCAAGATGGCGGCCGGGGTGGGTGCCTGTGACACTTAGGCAGTCTGACGACAGGTGCCAGTACCACAAATGGCAATTCAGGCAGGCACCGAGCACTCATAATGGGAACTGTACAGGGACCAGAGTCAGCTTACAGAGACCGCTGATTACCTCTGCCAGAAGGCATCCTTTCTCCGCACACATCCCCTCACCCCGCCACCGTCTGGGAAACAAGGTCCATCTCGAACCCTTGGGCACCGAGCACAGAAATAGTTTCAGTAATGAGCTGTGCACCCCCAACCCTATTTTCCAGGTCTCTAGCGCAGCCTCCTATCCAGGCTCAGAAATGAATTTGAAAACAAAACTCCATGATAGGGACAAGTTCCGAGCAATCCGTGTGGCCCAGAGTTGAAGATGCGTCACTGGGACAGGCCAGGCCAGGGCAGCTGCAAGGGACTGTTCCTGTTGAACGACGGACAGAGACTGTCACCCTCTGTGCCCACGGAGGCACTAGGGTGGGTGCTTTACGTCGTTTTCTTTCACTTCTGCCACGCTTTACCGGTGTGTGTAGTTCTTCCCAAGACCAAACCAACAGTGCATGTGAAACACGAACCAAAGTAGCCAGAGAAAACTAAGCGGGCAGGACACGTTTCTCAGCACGGTCAACACACGCTCCAGATTCTTATGTCCCTGCGACTGGGGCCATAACACGACACCGTGTTGTTTCTGAGGGCAGGACAGTTTCCGGGACATGAACGGTGAACAGGGCTTTCACCCGCTGCCTCCGTGATTTCCTGACAACCTCTCCTGTCCGGGGCAGTTTCTGTGGGTGACATCCAAGAAGGACCTTGAAACTGCAAACGCCCGTGGGAATGAGCATCAGCAGGGAAGCTGGGTCTGTGTAATGTGGTGAGGATTTCTGGGGTGTGACGGCTTCCGGTAGGGCACTAGATTGGTCAGGATTTTTATCTTCAAAGATCAGGGGCGCCTGGGTGGTTCAGTCGATTGAAGGTCCAACTTCACCTCAGGTCATGATCTCATGATCATGTGAGTTTGTGAGTTTGAGTCCTGCATCGGGCTCTGTGCTGACAGCTCAGAGCGTGGATCCTGCTTCGCATTCTGTGTATCTCCCTCTCTCTGCCCCTCACCCTGCTCTTTCTCTCAAAAATAAACAAACATTAAAAAGATGTTTAAAAAAGAAAAAGGTCAGAACCAGGTCACGTGAACTTAATAGAATGCACTGCCTCCCTTCAGTGACAAATCCAGAGAGATTCAAGGATGGCTACACCCAGGTGCTCTGACGACACCACCATCCTCATCAGGACTGTCCTTCCCCATCTCCCAGAAGCTCTGGACTTACATTCTATCAGCTTAGCAATCTCAGCAGAAAGAGACCCTCACTTTTTCAAAGGTCCTAAAAAAAGCCTAGAATCTACCTCTTTGGAGGCTGACCTGGTCATGTGCTTATCGCTAGAGAGTGGGGTCAGCCCACCCTAAGCCACAGCCTTGGATCAGGGAAAGAGGTGCTGTCACCGGTGGAGGGGACAGATGACTGCCGTCCAGCACAGGCAGACACCTGGTAATGGCTGGGCCTTGACCTAACCAGCTCCCGGCCCTTACCTGCCTCCTCTTCTCTGCCGGATGGAGCCACCCGACCACACCTGCTGACTCTTCTGCAGATCTGCCCCGGCTTCTAGAACAGCCTGGCTTAAGGCAGGTGGGCAGTGGCTGGTTCTTGCCCTGCTGTTTATGCTGAGGCCTCCCCCACAACACAAAAAAACAGGATTTTCTTTTTTCATAGAGTTCGCTGTCTAGAGTCCCACAGGCCGTGCGGCTCAACAACCAACTGAGTGATTCATTCATTCATTCACTCATTCACTCACTCATTCACCAGCCGTTTGTGAGCCCAGTTCTCTGCTGGACTCCACTTCCCAGGTACACTCCTGTTTAATCTGTGATTCATTTTTTTTTAATGCTTATTTTTGAGAGAGAGTGAAAGAGAGAGAGAGACAGGGAGAGAGCACACAAGCGAATGAGCATGAGCAGGGGAGATGCAGAGAGGGAGGGAGACATAGAATCTGAAGCAGGCTCCAGGCTCTGAGCTGTCAGCACTGAGCCCAGTGCAGGGCCTGAACTCACGAGCTATGAGATCATGACCTGAGCCAAAGTCAGACGCTTAACGAACAGGGCCACCCAGGCGCCACTGATCTGTGTAATTCTTTAAGGTAAGTGTTCATCTCCCCATTGCAAAGACAAAGAAACTAAGGCACCTCGGGGTTGAATAACTTGGCCCCACTCACAAAGTGAGTTATAGGCTGTAACTGTAGTGCAAGCCCAATGCCCAAGGCTCTCTGCTTAATAAAATCAGTGGAAAAGAGGAAATGACGATGGGTACAAAACTCACAGGAGAAGCTTCGTCTGTATGGAAAAAGCCCTCCCTATGCCTGTGGGACAAAGGCCCAAATGCATACAAATTTGGTTGAAGATGGTAACAGCCTGAGGAAATAAACACTGCCTGAAACAAACTGAGTGTGCAGGGAGCTCTGGGAAGGAAAGAATGCAGAGAGGGCTGGAGTAATCAGGGATGGCTTCCTGGAGGAGGTGAGCATGCAAGGACCCTGAGAAGAGAGGACAAAAGACAGGTTCTGGGCAGGGTGGTGGGGGAGAGGAAAGGTGTAGATGAGTGTGAGTGCTGGTGTCCACACCTGTGGGGTTCACCTCCCTAGCATCTCTCCCTGTTCACTCTAGCATCTCAAGTTCCGCCCACATGGGGTTCGTGGGGCTGACCCTGTCCCCTGACCCCGAGGGTTGGGCATAAGACCCAGGCCTGGCCAAGCAAAGCCCAGTGTCCTCTCAGCTCCAGTGACAGGCTTGGAGGCCACGTGTCTGTGGCTGGACCAGTGCAAAGCCCTTGTGGGATCCTTCTGGGGCCGCACGGCGGGTAGGTGTGGGCCAGGAGCAGGCAGGGGCTGTCAGCACCCTCCCAGGGGAAGAGCCCACCGGAGAATGAAGCTGAGATGGGGAGACAGGCACGCCCCCTGGGAGGACGTCAGCTGCTCCTGAATCCAGAACACTCCAGAGCCCCATTCGCTCCCTCTGATACTTCCGCCAGGTGGGCTTAGGTGTCGTCACTCACAATAAAAGGAGTCCTGGAGCTGGCAAAGAGCTTCCTCGGGGCTGGGAGGGGCCAGCCGGGGAGGGAGCCAGCCATACGGAGGGGATCAGGCTGGCCACAAGCGGCTGGAACCCAAAATGTGGGTTCAGACTCAGAGCTGCAATGCGCTGTTTCCTCAGCCTCGTGTCCCTGATGCTTGGATGTCGGGGTCGATAAATGGCGGTTTGGGGGGGTTCGCGAATGATTCGGCCACACTGCTCCTTGGACAACGATTGATTACCTGAACAATGTGTGAAACCATTCCTGTCTTTACTCAGCCTCTACCCGCTGCCGTCGAGAAAGATGGCTTCCTTTGCAGAGTCCGTGGGGCGCGCTGGTAGGGCAGTCTGTGCAGCCATTTAGAGCCAGGCAGGGGAGAGGGGGACGAGGCCCAGAAGCTAGGCCACCGGAGGGCTTCTGGCATAGGAGGGGTCAAAAAGCCAAACTGGAAAAGGTGGGGTGTCACTCCCCAGAGATACACCCCAAAGGGGTGTGGGCAGGCAGGGCCTGGGGAGGGGGCGGCCAGCAAGTTGAGCAGGGGGTGGCCAGGAGGGCGCAGGGCAGAGGCCAGTGGCTCTCGGGCTGGTCTGAGCCAAATCCAGCTCACCTCGAGGGGTGAGGGAGCAGGGCAACACCCTCAAGAGGAAGACCTGAGCCAGAGGGCTATGGACATGTCGTTACAAACGCCAGTCCCTCACGCCTCCCGACTGCCACTTCCAGAAACCTGGGCCTTGGCACTTTTCCATCCGTCCATCCAGAGAGAAGCGGTCGACCCCCATCATCTCCCATTCCTGGGTGTCTGCCAGCAGCCACAGTCCCCCGGGCCACCTTGCGGCCCCACGGACCAGCTCCTACTCAGGGTCTATTTCCAGGAGGCAGCTGGCCCGGATGACGTCTGTCATAAGCTTGCACCGGGCACAGCACTGGGTACAAACTGTCCCGTGACTCTGTGACCAGCTGGGGTGGGGCCAGGGTGCCCAGCCTCTGCAAAGAGCTGAGGCAACTGCGTGTCCCCAGTGGGCTGCAGCCGCCACACCTGCTGAGGGCAGCCTCTGAGGTGGCCCCCGATACCCAGCTGCCCAGCCCCCTGGAGGGCCTGGGGCTCCTACAGAGCCCCACGTCAGGACCTGGGACAGCTGAAGGTGGCTCAGCCCCAGGCACATGCAGCCTCTCCTTCCTCAGGTAAACAGTCTGAAGTGGCAGGTGACAAAATGCACCGTTTCCACCATTTCTTGGACATTATTAAATAGCTGTGCATGCGCACATGCCAAGGACCTAAGTGTAAAGGATTCAGAACCACCCGGACACTTTTCTTAAAATATGAATGAATTTTAAAGTTGAAAGGAAAAGCCTAACCCCACATGCAGCGTCTCAGGAAACACACAGCTTTCGGCTAAGACGTTTGGCGCTCTCCGACTGCAAAGCGGATCCCATGTGGCACCCACTTCCAGCTGTCACTCACCCCAAGTACAAGAATTCCCCCCAGGGACCTTCTATCTCCTGTTCTACCCCTCAGCTGGCTTGCCTCCCATGACCCTTGTCCCTTTCTAGCAAAAAGTCCTGGCTTAAATATTAGATATTTAAACATTTGTTCTGTGGGGCGCCTGGGTGGCTCGGTCAGTTGACTGTCTGACTCTTGGTTTTGGCTCAGGTCATGATCTCACGGTTCGTGGGTTCAAGCCCCACATTGGGCTCTGAGCTGACAGCCAGCTCAGAGCCTGGAGACTGTTTTGGATTCTGTGTCTCCCTCGCTCTCTGACTCTCCCCTGTTCATGCTCTCTCTCTCTCTCTAAGAAATAAGTAAAACATTAAAAAATTAAATAAATTTTTAAAAATTCTTATGCAACTAAGCCCACTCATAATTATTCACTCACCCCTCACTGATTTAGTCTACTCCCTATGAAGGATTATCTGTTGAGATTATTAACTCTCTACTCTCCCCCTTCATTTCTCTTCATTCCTTACCTCACCCCAGATCATCAGTTGGGTTGGACCAGACCCCACCCCCTGCCCCAGCAATAAAAATAGTTCAATGAGAGTCACTCCGACGACTTTCGCTAAAATTAATGCAAAAGAGGTGCTCTACGTCCATCTGAGCCTGGAGTGGCTGGCCGCCATCTTGCCACCACTTACAGAGGGTGTATTCGTCATCTTTGGCCACATAACAACACGACCCAAAACATAATGTCCTAAAACAGCAATGAATTACTTCTCAGGATTCTATAGATAACTGGGCTGAGCCGGCCAGTTTTGCTCCACATGGTGACAGTTGAGGTCACTCGCGTGGCTGCATTCAATTGAGAGCTTGTCCAAGTGGCTGGGATGTGGGTGATGGCCTCACCTCCACGGCCTCTCTCCATGTGGCCTTCTGTTCTTCAGTGGTCTAACCCAGAGCTGCTTCATAGCTGGGTGGCCCGGTTCTTTGAAGGGAGTTCCAATGGGACAGACCCCAGCATACAAGTGGCCTGTCATACTCTACTCGCTTCACACTTGCCACTGTCCAACTACCCAAAGCAACCTGCACAGCCAAGCTCAGAATCCATGGAGAGGAAGCCATATGTGGCATGAATATCAGTGTCTGTCCCTGATCAATACGGTGGCCAATTCTGCCTCTGTGCCAAAACCAGAGTCACTGACACAGGCTGAAACCAGACGTGGCTGACTTACCCAGGTGGGGGCATCCCAGCTGTCTGCCCCCCCCAGCAAAACTACAAACTCCCAGTGGATGGGGCCAGCTCTCAGGCCTGACCGAGAACTCACTATGGCCAGCACAGTGCCAGGCACGTAAGGAATGGCCCATAAATGGCCCATCACTCGTTGATGAACTGTTCTAATGTTATGCATTTTGCAAATGCTACCGTAAAATTATTCTCAAGTAGTGTGATCTCGGGGAGCAACTCTCAAAATGAACCGGGTATTGTTTACTTTTAGGACTGAAGAAGGTCCCTTGCTGCAAGGAGGTCAGGCCAGGGCTTTCTAAAGCAGTCCGTGGTGGTGAAAACCTCCTTACCAGTCCTTGCCGTGAGAAGTAGCCTGTCTCGTCCTTTAGAAAGAGTGACAGAATGCATGAAAGATAAGGAACACTGAAATTGAAACCTATAGATGTGTGGTGGTTTTAAATCTTTTTTTTAATTTATTTTGAGAGATAGAGATCAATGGTAGATAGATAGATAGATAGATAGATAGATAGATAGATAGATAGATAGGACAGAGAGGGAGGGGGAGAGAATCTCAAGCAGGCTCCACAGTCAGCACAGAACCTGACATGGGGCTCGAGCCCACAACTGTGAGATCATGACCTCAGATGAAATCAAGAGTCAGACCCTTAACTGACTGAGCCATCCAGGCGCCCCAATGCATAGTATTTTTAAACATGTCCATAGAGGCACCTGGATGGCTCAGTCGGTTAAGCGTCCAACTTCAGCTCAGGTCATGATCTCACAGTTCATGGGTTCAAGCCCCGCATCTGGCTCTGTGCTGCCAGCTCAGAGCCTGGAGCCTGCTTCAGATTCTGTGTCTTCCTCTCTTTCTCTTTGCCCCTCCTCCACTCATGCTCTCTCTTTCTCTCAAAAATAAATAAAACATTAACAATTTTTATTAAGCAACCAAACACGTCCATAAATTCTTTGACACCCGTCCTTCAAAAAGCAGGTCTCCCTTGTGTCCCCTTGAAGAGCAGCTGGCCTTAATGACTTACTTCTAGTGAAGAAAATGTGGCAGAAATGACTTTGCATGCGTCCCCAAGCCACTCAGAAGAGGCGATCCACATGGCCCCTCCTACACTCTGAGAAGTCAGTGACCACACTGTGGAGAAGCCACGCAGCCGGCGCACGGAGATGTTCTGGCCACAGCTCCCGCCGAAGTCCCAGACAACACCCACAACCCCCATCCGCTGTGAAACATGGTGTGAGCCCCTCTCGCGGTGCCAGCCTCCCAACCAGCACCGAGGGGTGCCGAGACCAGCTGTCATCACTGAGCTCTCCCAACACTGCACATTCGTAAGCAAAATAAGCATGTGAAGCAAAAAAATTAGGGGGGGTGGGCCATGGCACAGCAGTAGATGCAGAACTTGGGACAAGAAGGAGGGGGCTTTCAAGATAATACAGTGCAATTCAGCCACGTGACAGGTGGGACAAGGTGGGGCAAGTGACTTGCTCCAAGGTGACTCAGAGAGGGACATGGACTTATTTTTGAAAGAGAGCATGAGTGGTAGAGGGGCAGAGAGAGTGGGGGACAGAGGACCCGAAGCAGGCTCCGCACTGACAGCACTGAGCTGGATGTGGGGCTTGAACTCATGAACTGCCAGATCATGACCTGAGCCAAAGTCGTCTGATGTGCGACCGACTGAGCACCCAGGTGCCCCTCGTATCTTTTGATTGTAAGTCTAACACTCTTTGTAGCTCCTGCCTGGGGCTGACCCAACGCTCATTCCCGCCCGCTTCTCCCTGACCTCTCCCTAAGGATGGAGAAATGAAAAGATAAAAAGAGGCCACTTTCCAAAAACATCTGTAAGCAGCCACACCCACACCAGCCCCGGACTGCCCACCGCCGGAATTTGCATGCAAGGAGTATAAATGTCCGTGAGTTCAAGTTAGGGTTTCTATCACCCGCAGCCAGATGCATGCCTGATACACCGGCTTTCAGACAGCACTGGGTTCAGAGCTCCTAGCGTGCCGTTCCCAACTTGTTTTGGTACTACTATCAGAAACATGTAACCCAGCTAAACCATGTAACTCCAGGAGCCAACTTGAGAGAGCTCCCGCTGCCCTTCTTGCTGCCAGAATTTCCCGAATATTCCCAACAAGAGTCCTGGCCTGTCCTCAGCCTTCAAGGCTGACCAGGACCTGTCCCAGGGTCCTGAATGCTCCCTCCAGCCAACGGAGGCCCAACAGAGGCCGGAAGATGCCTGGTGCTTTTCTCAGCCCTACAGTGACTGAGATAGAACACCAGGCCCCCCCAGGGCCCGCCACAGCCCTCAGAGGGCCCTTACTTGACACGCAGAACAGGAAGGCCCCCAGGGAAAGTGTGTGGCTGGGGTATGTCTTCTGCTGACATAAGCGGGGTTTGCTCAGAGACACCCCCCCCACCTCAGGTCCTGTCCCAGGTGATGCCTGAGGTCACCCCTGTGCAAAATCAAAAGCTGACGGCTCTGACCAAGGCTTTACACCAGGCACCTTTTTTTCTCAGTCTGTTTACCCGGTCATGATTTAGTATTATCCCTTTTAAAATAATCAGGTTTTGGGGGCACCTGGGTGGCTCAGTCTGTTGAGAACCCACTTCAGCTCAGGTCATGATCTCGCAGGTCGTGAGTTCGAGCCTCGCGTCAGGCTCTGTGCTGACAGCTCAGAGTCTGGATCCTGCTTCGGATTCTGTGCCTCCCTGTCTCTCTGCCCCTCCCCTGTTCATACTCTGTTTCTCTCTCTCAAAAATAAACATTAAAAATTTTTAAGAAATAATTTCATTAAAAAATTATTGTGCTGTACTGCATATAAGTGGCCCTGCATCATTCAACCCTGTGTTGTTCAAGGGTCAGCTGTTCATTTTGCTTATCCATCCACCAGTACTACCATTTATCATCACCATCAGTGCACAGGAACTAGTCCCAAATGGCTTCTTCGCTTCTCAGACTGTGGTCGTGATCTAGCAGCTCCACTTTTAAAACAATTCCTACATGGGGCACCTGGGTGGCTCAATTACTTGAACATCCAGCTCTTGACGTCAGCTCAGGTCATAATCTCACAGTTCATGGGTTCGAGCCCCACATCTGTGAGCACAGCACTGAGCCTGTTTGGAATTCTCTCTCCCTCCCTCTCTGACCCTCTCTCTCTCAAAATAAATAAACTTAAAAAAAAAAAAAAAAAAGCAATTCCTACAGAAACACACAAACAAGGAGGTTTACTACCTATCTGTGGTGGAGAAGTAGCAAGCCAGCTGTGTTTTTCATTTTGACTTCCAGTTCATCAGGCACCAATGCTTTTGGTAAATACAATAAATAAAATGATGCAGTAGAAAATAAAATTTTAAAAACCAAAAACATAAAAACACTAGCCAATGTTTTTTATTATGAGACTCAACGGACATAAAATTACCGCCTAAATTGCTATGAAAGTTTCCAAATACTCTCAATTTCCATCTTAATCTTATTATAGACCCATAGCAAACAGTTCAAGGGCCAGAGCCCACTGGCAGACCACATTTTGAGTAGCACTGCCCGGAGCACTATTTAACAGCAAAAATGCAAACATCTTAAATGACCAGCAATAACGCAGTTGTTAAATACACTTTGGTATATCCATGTTACGGTTTAGCAATAAAAAATAATGAAGGCTGTGAGTCAGTCATTCGATTCCTAAGTATATAGCCAACAGAAATGAAAACATATGTTCCCACAAAAACTTGTATGCGAATGTTCATAACAGCTGCATCCATCAAGGCCAAATACAGGAAACCCAGATGTCCGTTAATGGGTGAATTAATAAACAAAATGTGGTATATCCATGCAATGGAATGCTATTAAGCCTTGAAAAAGGAACACAATAGTGGCACATGCTGTACACGGGGGAACCTGGAGAATCTTATGCTAAGTAAAAGAAGCCAGTTGCCAAAGCTCACATATTTATTTTTTTAATGTTTATTTGTGTGTGTGTGTGTGTGTGTGTGTGAGAGAGAGAGAGAGAGAGCAAGCGAACGAGTACAAGCAGAGGAGGGGCAGAGGAGAGGGAGACACAGAATCCAAAGCAGGCTCCAGGCTCCGAGCTGTCAGCACAGAGCTCAATGCGGGGCTCAAACCCATGAATCATGAGATCATGACCTGAGCCGAAGTCAGACACTTAACTGACTGAGCCACCCAGGTGCCCCAAGGTCACATATTTATGATTTTACTTAAATGCCCAGAAGAGGCAAATAAAGACAAAAAATAGAGGGGCACCTAAAAAACAGGGCGGCTCAGTCGGTTATTCATCCAACTCCTGATTTTAGCTCAGATCACAATCTCACGGTTTGTGGGATTGAGCTCCACACCAGGTTCTGTGCTGACAGTGCAGAGCCTGCTTGGGATTCTCTCTCTCTCTCTCTCTCTCTCTCTCTGCCATTCCTCCACTTGCACACACACTCTCTCTCAATCTCTAAATAAACAAACACACACACAAACATATTAAAAATATAGATCAGTGGTTACCAGGGGCTGAGGGTGGCAGCTTGATTGGAAGACGATATATAAGGGGTACAGGGCTTCTACATGGGGTGATGGAAATGTTCTAAACACAATCATGGTGATGGTGGTACTGCATGCACTGAAAACCACTGAATTGTACACTTGAATAGATGAATTCTGTGGTGAGTTCCACCGTTTTAAGATTTTTTTTTAAGTCATCTCTACACCTAACGGGGGGCTCAAGCTCACAGCTCCAAGATCAAGAGTAGCATACTCTTCCGAGAGCCAGCCTGATGCCCTCTGTGAGTTCAATTGTAATAAAGCTGTTATAAAAACATAATGAGTCAGAGTCCTACAGCTATTAAAACAAATGAATTAATTATTTAAAACCTAAGGGAAGTCCTACATCTGGCTGTTTTCTCTAGGGATTTCTCCCAAGCATTTAAGAAAGGAGCAACGCAGGGGTGTCCGGTGGCTCAGCTGGTTACCGGCCCGACTTCGGCCCAGGTCATGATATCATAGTTCATGGGTTCGAACCCTGCATCAGGCTCTGTGCTGACAGCTCAGAGCCTGGAGCCTGCTTCCGATTCTGTGCCTCCCTCTCTCTCTGCTTCTCCCCTGCTTGTGTGCTCACTCACTCTCTCTCTCAAAAAAAATTTTTTTTTTTAAATTAAAAGAAAAAAAAAAGAAAAGAAAGGAGCAAGAGTAAATCATTAAACCTTGCACTAATTCTTCCAGGCAGAAGAAACAGGGCAAGCATTTCCCATTGTATCTTACAAGGCCTGGTCTTCACACCAAAACCTGACAATACAGGAGGAAAGGAAATGTACAAACCATCTCTCTATGAAGACAGATGCAAAGTCCCCAAACACAACATCAGCAGAGTGGATCCAGCAACCTATTAAATAACATAGCCTATCCAAGAAGGGTTTTCTTCCAGGCATGCAAGAGCGATGAACATTCTAAAATCGATCAACGTCATCCATTGTTTTCACAGAGAAAAAAAAAAAAAAGGAGGAGAGCTATCATCTGATCAGCTCACAGATGCAGAAACATCACTGGACAAGTTTTAACACCCAGTCATAACTTAGAAAAAAACAAACAAACCTCTCTGCAAACTAAGAAAAGATGGAAAACTTCTTTAACTGGATTAAAGCAAAAACCCTAAAGCAATGGTCGTACTTAGTATCTTTCTCCGAGTTTGGTTACGAAACAAGGATGCCTGCACCGGAAGTGGTAATCCTTCCATTCAGCACGATGGAAAGTCTCAGCCAAAGCAAGGACTCCAGCAAAAAGAAATGAAAGGCACAGAATAGGAAACAAACAAACAAGCAAAACCCTCTATTTATAGACAATGTGATAGAAAATACACGGAAAATCTAGGGGCGCCTGGGTGGCTCAGTCAGTTAAGTGTCTGACTTCAGCTTAGGTCATGATCTCACCGTTCGCGGGTTCGAGCCCCGCGTCAGCTAGCTCAGAGCCTGGAGCCTGCTTCAGAGTCTGTGTCTCCCTCTCTCTCTGCCCTCCCCTACTCACACTGTCTCTCTCTCTCACTCTCTCAGAAATAAATAAAACATTTAAAAAAAGAAAAGAAAATACGCGAAAAATCTAAAGACTGTTAAGCCATTAAGTGTTAACAAGCGATGGTGCTAAGGACACTGGAAATAAGAGCAACCTGAAAAATTGTCAGCAACAAGCAGGAAAACAAATTTTCAAAAATATTGTCATTAAAAATGACAGCAGAGGGGCGCCTGGGTGGCTCAGTTGGTTAAGCGTCTGACTTTAACTCAGGTCATGATTTTACAGTTCGTGAGTTCAAACCCCATGTCAGGCTCTGTGCTGACAGCTCAGAGCCTACAGCCTGCTTCATATTCTGTGTCTGCCTCTCTCTCTGTCCCTCCCCCACTCACGCTCTCTCTCAGCAATAAATAAACAATACTACTACTAATAATAATAATAAAATAATGTGATATGCAGGGGTGCCTGGGTGGCTTGGTCCGTTAAGCACTTGGCTCTTGACTTCGGCTTAGGTCATGATCATACAGTTCGTGAGATTGAGCCCCCAGGTTGGGCTCTGTGCTGACCGTGCAGAGCCTGCTTGCGATTTTCTCTCTCCCTCTCTCTCTCTGCCCTTCCCCTGCTCATGTGCTCTCTCTCCCAAAAATAAACTTAAAAAATAATAATAATGTGATGTTGGCACACAGGCCTACAAACAGAACAACACAACAGAAAAGGCAGTGCAGACAGATCCTCACAGCCAGCAGTGTGGCTGAGATGAAAAACAGAAAATGCCAAGTGCTGGTGAATATGTGGAGTGTATGGAATTCCCAAATTCTCACACACACTCGGGGACTGTCACCTTCTCTGGAAAACAGAGGGTACTCTGTGAATACAGAGTATTCACTACAATGTAACATTGTGTGTACAGACACAACAGAAATCCATATATACAACGCATTTCTGTGTGTCTTACTGATAGGAGCACTGTTCAGAAGAGTCCCAAACCTGGAAACTGTCCAAATGCCCAATGGCAGTAAAATGAGTAAGTAAATGAGTAATTGGGGCACCTGGGTGGCTCTGTCGGTTAATCATCCAACTCTTGATTTCTGATCAGGTCATGATCTCACAGTTCAGGAGTTCGAGCCCAGAGTCAGGCTCTGTGCTGTCTGCTCTCTCTCTTGGGATTCTCTCTCCCTCTCTCTCTCCCTCTCTCTGTGTCCCTTTCCCCAGCTCATGCTCTCTTTCAAAATAAATATTTAAAAAAAATAATAAATGCATGAATAATCCACAACCACATGTAGCAAAATGGATAGATCTCACCATGCTCAACTAAGGACACAAATCTATATCATGTGATTCCATTCATGTAAAGTACAAAACCAGGCAGCACTAGTGGATCTCGGGAGAAACTGGAATGCTGGTCACCCCAGGGGCAGCTGGGGGCCATGTCCCTGAAGGGCGGGTCATGTGCTATTTCCTGTCTGGGACACAGGAGTGTGCTGTCCATGCAAACTGACCAGGGTACAAATTCAGGATACGTGCTTGCCCTGTAGAAGTTCTATTTGGACAAAGAGTTAAAACAAATAATAAGGCAGACATTGGAGGTATAGGATATACTGTGGGTTTTTTAAAAGATTTTTTTTTAAGTTTATTCATTTTGAGAGAGGGGGAGAACAATAGGGGAGAGGCAGAGAGAGGGAGATGGAGGATCTGAAGCGAGCTCTGTGCTCACAGCAGCAATTCCAATGAGGGGCTCAAACTCACAAATCATGAGATCATGACCTGAGCTCAAGTCTGATGCTTAACCAACTGAGCCACCCAGGTGCTCCTAAGATTTGGTAAGTAACCTCCACACCCAATGTGGGGCTCAAACTCACGAGCCCGAGATTAATAGTCACATGCTCTTCCAACTGAGCCCAGCTGGGCGCCCTCCGATATGCTGATAGTGACCAAAGCCGCTAATGCTTGCAGACACAGAATATGAAGTGCGTGCACATTCACTGCCCTTCTTCCACCTTCTGTGGAAGTGTGCCCCCAGAATCGGAAGGGCCAGGACACTGGCTGGGAGGTTCTTACACTGGAAAGTGTGCAAAACCACTGGTGTGGAAGGAAATGTTGGAAAAGGTCCAGGAGGGCAGAGGGAACGCAGGGAGGCTGCCCCAGCTCCCTGCCTGGAGTCACGGTTTATTTTTTATTTAAACACGTCTCCATGTTCGCTTGGTCACGGGCCCCTGGGGTCCATGTGGGTTGGATGGACTGAGATTAGTACCTTTACATTAAAGACAGGGGGAAAAAAAGGTTCATAATACCACGTATTACTTTTATTTCTGCAAAAACTTAAATGTGTATATATGTAAAATATTTACATCCAGGGATTGGTATGGTGAGGGTGGTAATGTGGGGAAACAAGGGAGACTTTTCTTTGAACTTCAGGGCTATGTTGTTTTTGAGGGATGGGCAGTTGGGTAATTTTAAGCAGCACAGCTTGCTTTTATAATAATAATTTTTTTAATGTTTTTAAATGTTTTATTCATTTCTGAGAGAGAGAAAGAGAGACAGACAGACAGCGTGAGCAGGGGAGGGTCAGAGAGAGAGGGAGACACAGAATCTGAAGACAGGCTCCAGGCTCTGAACTGTCAGCACAGAGCCCGATGCGAGGCTTGAACCCACGAACCGTGAGATCATGACCTCAGCTGAAGTCGGATGCTCAACCGACTGAGCCACCTAGGTGCCCCGCTTTTATAATTTTTAAAAAATAAAAGGAGGGAGGAAAAAACAAACAGAACCAAAAAAAAAACAAAAATAAAATAAAATGAAAGGGAGTGCCTGGGTGGCTCAGTTGGCTAAGCATCCAACTCTTGATTTCTACTCAGGTCATGACCTCGTGGTTTATGGGACTGAGCCCATCGTAGGAGCCTGCTTGGGATTCTCTCTCTCCCTCTCTCTCTGCCCCTCCCCTGGCTCATGTGCTCTCTCTCCTTCTCTCTCTCAAAATAAATAAATAAACTTAAAAAATTTTTTAATTAAAAAAATAAAAGGAGAGCAATCGGCTAAGATGATTGGAAAGGGGGGGCCAGGAGGGGAGCCGGGGACCTTCAGGATGAAGCAAACGTTCTGCTCTAGGTAGAAAATGAGGCTCTGCATCATCAAGAGGTACCCTGGAGACCAACCGAGTCAGCGCGGGGACAGGACAGACACACCCAAGTTCACAAGTCACTCCCCCATCTCTCACGCCTCCTTTACCTCTACCTCTTCCACCAACGCAAACCCTTGTATTCACCCACCTGTAAGCTCTCCCCGAGTTTATGCTCCCCTAACCCCCCACATGCAACCTACCCCTCCAACACATACGCCTTCCCCTAGTTTCTACATGCTCCACCCCTGCGAGCCATGAAGGGGCCAGTACCCAGGTAGCAGAACGTGACCCTCACTGACCCCTCCCAACGGGGCTCCTGGATCCCAAGATGGGAGCAGGCAAGAGGAGAGGATGTGCATTTCGGGGAGCAAACAGGCATGGGGGGGGAAGGCACTACCTTGTCCTCCTGGAAATTAAGTTCAAATCCTGTTGGGGGTGCAGGATGGGGGGGGAGCAGCTGCTCCTAGCCTTCCTCAGGGACAACCCTCTGCCCTGTCGGTGCCTCCCCCCCCCCAATCATACATACACATATTCACAGAGAAAATGGTAACACAGTGGCCAGACCCCCTCTGGGCACTTTGAGGTCCACGGTCACAGCCAATACATGTGCCATTCCTGTACAGAGCTGACCTTTCTGCAAGTGCTTGGGCCAATACAGTCCCCTTCATCCCAACCTGGGTGACAGGCAGTGCCGCGGATGGGGAGTAATGCTCGGGGGGACGTCATTGTCCCGTCCTTCTGTGGCTGGTACAGCTGGGGCGCATCTCACTCCTCACCCGCCTCCAAGTCACCTGCTGCTCCCACTCACCCAGGGGCACATGTGGCCTTGTCTATACACTTTTTTTTTTTTAAGAGAGAGAGAAAGTGTAAGCAGAGCAGGTAGAGAGAGAGATGGGGACTGAGGATGTGAAGCAGTCTCTGTGCTGTCAGCAGCAAGCCCAGCGTGGGGCTTGCACTCACGAACTGCGAGATCATGACCTGAGCTCAACCCAGGTGCCCCACATTTTTTACAACAAAACTCTTAACGTTTGTTTATTTATTACTGAGAGACAGAGCATGAGGAGGGGAGGGGCAGAGAGAGAGGGAGACACAGAATCCGAAGCAGGCTCCGGGTTCTGAGCTGTCAGCACAGAGCCCAATGCGGGGCTCCAACTCACAAACTGTGAGATCATGACTTGAGCCGAAGTCGGACACTTAGCCAACTGAGCCACCCAGGCACCCCACATTTTTAAAGGTACATTTGGTAGAAAGCGCCACAGGGGAGGCAGGTGTGTGTGTTTCTAATGAGGGAAAACCAGGTGTGGCCCCCTCTCCACACTGGCCACATATTGGCCTTTGTTTGGAAGACTTCTTCCTCGTGAGCCCCAACCCCACCCCACAGTGCTTTGAACTTCCTCCTGTGCTAGCCTGTGAGTGGGCCACACAGGGCTACTTCTAAAGAAACAGACTGGGCAACAGGCCACTTCAAGCCAAGTGTCATGAAAGTCCTGACCTCGCAGGCAAGGCTGCGTGGCCGGCATTCTGTCCCATCTCTAAAGGCAGGGCTGCAAACATAAAAAAGAACAGTGGAGTCAGGGAAGGAGGAGAGGCTTTGCTGTGTCATGGGGAAAACTCCAGAGCCACCCAAAAGAAAAGAGCTTTATACCGCTGCCTGCTGATCATCAAGTTCAAGGGCTCCCCAAGGAGCCAGGAGTTGCTTGCTCTTCTCTGCACTGCATCCTGGAGCAGAAGCTTCACTCAGGGATCTAGCAGCAAATGAACCAAGAGTCTAAGCAGAAACGACATTCTACTCTGCAGGGGAGGCAACAAAAGCGGCGTCCCCATGATCATGCGGTCTTTGCTCTCGTAGTAACACCCCACCCGCAATAACGATCTGCGTCTGGCTCTCTCCCACCTCATGAGGGGACCACAGATCAGTTTCCTTAGGGATAAATGAAAAGACATTATTAGATGCCTAATGTATGCCAAGCACTTCCACATGTGTTCATCTCAGTGTATCTTCGACGCAAACCCATGAAGTACATGAAGTTTACCCTATTTTACACATGACGACATGGACAGGTTTTTTTGGGTTTTTTTTAGGTTTGTTTGAGAGAGAGAGAGAGACAGAAGAGAAAGCAATCAAAGGATGGACAGAGAGAGAAAGAGCAGAGAGAGAATCCCAAGCAGACTCCGAGGTGTCAGCACAGAGTCCCACACGGAGCTGGAACTCATGAACCGTGAGATCCTGACCTGAGCTGACATCAAGAGTCGGGCGCTTCACTGACAGAGCCACCCAGGAGCCCCGAGGAGATGGACAGTTTAAAGAATCAAATAACTCACAGAGCCCGTGGGTGGTGGCCACATCTGGCACTCACGGCTGGATCCACCCGCATCCAAATCCAGCCTCCTCTCCCAGACACCAAGAGGCACCGTGGCGCCCACAGGAAAGGTACCCCTGCCTGGAAGTCCCAGGTGGAGGGACGGACACAGAGTCTGGCCCTGAGACGCTGAACCTCACACAGAGGGACACACCCAAAACACAGTTGGCTGGGAGGCATCTGAGCCCCCGGGGGCCCGCTGCCCAGATTCCCAGAACCTTCCTGCATCCTGCCCTCCACAAGTCTGCTCCCCAACAGGTGCATCACTTCTGTGAGCTCCGGTTTTCCTCCTAACACTTCTCCTGCCTCCCTAATGCTGCCCCGCTCGGTTCTGCCGCCAGTGACAACGAACCCAAACTCGCTCACCATCCACCGAGACGTCTTCCTTCCTCCCTGCTCCCTGGAACAAGGGGCCGGCTACCTGGCCTCTTTCCTGGGTCTGGGGGCTCATCCCAGGGCCCGGCTCCCATGACATGATGCTACTAAACACTTAGGGATGATGAAGCGAGAGGGTGCTGCGGCACCGTGGGACGGAGCGAGCCACACTACCAGAGGAAGGGGAAGAGGAGACGCTTCTGTGTGTTTCTGCCACAGCCAATCCTATTTGCACGATTTGGCAAGGGCAGCTATTTCTGTCCACACCCCCGACTTTGATCAGCCCCGGGGGGGACAGAGGCAAGCTGAGGGCACCCGTGTCAAGGGTGAGGGCACGCGGGGAGCGTGCCAGCACCACCTCGGCAAGGCTGCCGGGATCCCAGCTCTGGGCTGGCACAGGGAGCCTGCGTGACGCCCCAGAAGGACACGCAGGGAGAGAGGCTGGGGGTCCAGGGGCAGACGAGAGATGAGGGAGGTGAGGCTTTCCAATCTAGGTAGGTGTCTGGAGGTACCCAGGTCTATACAGCTCCCAAACCCTGCTCAATTCAGGCAACAGGATACAGGGAGGCGGGTTACTAGAACAGAATGTACAGGAAATGTTAGCTGCAAAGGATGGGAAGGCTTTTCAGGAAGGGTATTTCTGAAGTGTTTCCTTGTAGGGAACAAGATTTCCGACACAGAGCGGCAAGTGCCCCAAGGCAAGCCAGCAGGAGCGGATCTGATTCACAGGGAAGGGACCCCGGCCAGCGCCAAACCAAATGCAATTGCTTCCAATCATCAGACCCTGGAGCCAGCTCAGAGCTCAGCCTAGCCAAGCCCTGGCCACCATTAAGCCTAAGTGAGGAAGGAGAAAAGGCCAAGTGGAGAAAACACTGGAAAAGAATGGAAAGAGACTATCAAGTTTAAAAACAAAAAGGAGGGGCGCCTGGGTGGCTCAAGTTGGTTAAGCATCAGATGCTTGGTTTTGACTCAGCTCATGATCTCACAGTTCCTGAGTTCAAGCCCCGCAGTGGGGGCTTGGGATTCTCTCTCTCTCCCTTTCTCTTTGCCCCTTCCCCTCTCTTAAAAATAAATAAATAAACGTAAAAAAAAAAGAGGAGGCCAACAACCCTCCAAGGGGCTTTCCCACGTGGGTGGAGAAGGCCACCCTGCAGGCCACCCTTGTTTGGGGACATGTTGTAATTCAAGAAGGACAATGTCAGCTATGGAAGCTTCCTTTCTAGATTTTATTACCCCATCCCTATAACTGCCCTCTAACAGACCTGTCACTCCACAAATCACCCAAACATATTAATAGAAAGAGCTGAATTCCACGTGTTCCCTTACTAAGGGCTGAGTTTGTCCTTTGTTCCCGCCACCCCTCCTGCACTCAGGGAGGACCTGGTACCAGCTGGCAATACAGCCAGTGGATCGTGAAGAAAGAATACAGATCCTTCAAGGAAAAATGCCAGTAGGAGAGAGACACTTTGGGCAGAGGAATGACACATGGGTTCCTACTGAGAAATTAAGTCATTGCATAGGGCATAGGAAGGTGATGTGATTTGAGAGATGGATCCAGAGAAGGGGGCAGGAATCAGATGGAGCAATGCCATGACACAGGTGTGATGGCTAATTTCATGGGTCAACTTGTCTGGACCATGGTGTCCAGATACATGGTCAAACATTATTTTGTATGTTTCTGGGAGGATTTTTTGGGGATGGGATTAACATCCCAATTAGGTGGACTTGGAGTAAAGCAGATTGCCCTCCATAATATGGGTGAGCCTCACCCAATCAGCTGAAGGCCTAAATAGAACAAGACAGAATTCCCAAACAAAAGAGATTTCTCCAGCAGACTGCCCTTGGACTTCATTTGCAACAACTGCCCTCCAGAAAGACTGAAATAATTTAAACATTATCAATCTGATCACTGAAAACAATATCTCCTTTTACTAGGGATTTCCACAATTATTCACGACAGATGATCTTTGCAAGTGCCCAGAGCAGTGCCTGGCATGGTGGGTGCACCCTAAGTATCCACTTAAGAAAAGTGTCACCGTCCGTGTTTTTCACTGGGGACTCCCTATTCCTATTCTTTGCCTATTCTTCCACCACAATATTTGACTTTTCCTTATTCGCTTGAAAGAACTTCATGAATATCAACCGTACGTTTGTTGTATATGTTGAGTCATTTTCAGTTTTTTTATCATAACTCTGTCAGGGTGAGATTTTTCTATACAAAAAAAATATAAGCTCGGGGCCCCTATGTGGCTCAGTCGGTTAAGCGTCCAACTTTGGCTTGGGTCATGATCTCGCAGTTTGTGGGTTTGAGCCCCGCATCATGTTCTGTGCCGACAGCTCAGAGCCTGGAGCATGTTTTGGATTCTGTATCTCCCTCTCTCTCTGTCCTTCCCCAACTCGTACTCTGTCTCGGTCTCAAAAATAAACTATAAAGAAAATTTAAGCTCTAAGCTTAAAATGTTTAAGAAAACATTTTAAACAATGGCAGGTTTTCCAGCCTGGACACCATCGACATTTGGGGGTGGGATCATTTTTTGTGTTGGAGGCTGCCCTGTGCCTGGCGGGATGTTTAGTGGCATCGCTGGCCTCTACCCACTAGATGCCAGTAGCACCCCAGCCACACCCCACGTTGAGACAAACCAAAAAAATGTCTCCAAACATTGCCAAATGTTTCCTGGGGGCAAAATCTTCCCTGTTTGATGTTTTCCGACTGCTTTATGGCTTCATTTTTCATATTTAACTCTTCAGTCCATTTTGAAGATACTTAGCATAAGAAGTAAGGTAAGAGGCCAGAGATGATGACGACACTGAACTCACCCTGGGAAAGGGCAGTGCCACCATGTGAGTAGCTCCTGATACGTGGGACATTTAATAATCCTACCACACAGTGTTACACGACACCTCACGAAGTGACTAGTTGCACCTGTCACCCATAGTTGGCACGGAGTTGGCCAAGCTGAGGTCAAGACAGATTTAGTCCGACAGTCTCAGGATTCTGCACCGCGACTAAACCAGATGGTGCTCAATACTCGTTGGGTGGGTGGGGCAACTGTTCCAGGAATGCATTCGCCCGTGGCTATTTTACCCTTCGCATAATCATCACAGCCTCCAGCAAACCACCTGATTCTGGAATCTTCTGGAAAATTCCGAGGCATCTTCCATCTTCAAAGGAAAAAAACACCAGCGTGGGTGCTTAGCTCTGTGTCTCACTGCCCCCAGTTTGAACTTCTGGGTGCTTTGCAGTCAGTTTGTTTGTTTGTTTTTAGTATTAATTATCAGTTGCTTTTCAATGCCTGTTAAATTTCTATAGAATGTAATGAATATAGTGGGCTCCCTCTGGTGGTCACAAGAAAATCTCCACATTCCAATGGTCAGCACACAGTTAAACCCCAAGGCCTTTATTTACAGGACATGGTATATTTTGTGATTAATAGATTCAGAGTAGCTAGATGATGCCTCACATTATGAGAAGGCCCCTAATTATCATCCCCCAGTCATCAGTGGGTCTACTAATCGGTTCCTGAAGCCACTCACTCTCTAAAGCCATGCTTATCATCTTCCCTTCCAAATCCATCTTTGGGGATTTCCTGTTTCTGCTCTGGGCATCAGGCTCCCCCAGGCTTGCAGCTTCAGGCACCTCTGTCCCTGCAGGTGCCCATCCATCCTGTTTGTGACTTCTGTCCACCACGCGGCCCCTGCCTCCTGCAGCTGTTCCCCGCCATCAGTTCTCACAGCCCGCATTCAAGTCCTCGTGACCTCTCCTCCACAGAAGTCACCCACCAGCCACTCACCATCCCTCCACCGCATGGCCAGCACCATTCTCAGCTCAGAGGACACAGCAGGGGACAAGACAAAGACCATCCCCATCCACCCACCTTGAGTACCTTGGGGAGGGGGGGGGCAGCGCTTCTCTGCTAGAACCATATCTGCCTCCAGCTGTTTCTAGATTCCTCTTAACACTGAACTCCAACTCAGATTCCTTCATGGTGTCGTTCTGAGGACTAACACCCACATCCCTCCACGCCCAAGACCTGCCCTTACCTCCCGCTGCCACCTTCCGACCAACCAGAGCTCCCCACTGCTCCGGGGGCTCCCGGGGGCCTCTACTCAGGATGGTGGGATCGGGAAATGTGTCCCCTGTTCCAGCTGGCTGACATGCCGAACAGTCTTCAAAATCCTGCCCAGCTATCATCTTCCTCCTGCCCAGGTCCTCCTGATCTGATGCAATTTCTCCCTTCTTTTTATGTCTGTAAGACTTTTCTTTTTTTCTTTCTTTCTTTTTTTTTTTTTTTTAAGTTTAGGTATTTATTTTGAGAGAACGAGAGTGAGCAGGGGAAGGGTAGAGAGAGAGGGAGAGAGAGAATCCCAAGGAGGCTTCTCATGGTCACTGCAGAGCCCGACATGGGGCTTGATCCCACAAACCGTGAGATCATACCTGAGCTGAAACCCAGAGTTGGACACTCCACCGACTGAGGCAGCCGGGCACCCCTCTGTGAGGCTTTTCTGTGCAGGCTCTTCCTCTTCGTCATAGAGTAAGGTTCTTGTATCTGCCCCATGACCGCCAGTGACAGGCCCTGCAATTCCTGTCAGTCTCTGCCAATGTCGCCCACGGGAAAAGCACACAACAGGGGTAGGGAGAAAGGAACGAGAGAACGAACAAGAATCAAGGCAGGATGAACTGGGGACCAGAGACCATACTCCAGAGTATTCTAGCCAACAAATAAGCAGTATCAGACACCCAAATCGTCTCCTTCAACTCTGTGCAGTCTTACATCGTGGCATAACTGCCATCAAGCTACCTTTTTATACCATAAATTCCAGTCAAGTAGGATTTAACGATAGATAGATAGATAGATAGATAGATAGATAGATAGATAAGCAAGCCAGCCATTATTTTTAAAATTCTCTGAATAAATAATCAGGGTACTAAGAAAGGGTATATACCCAGGAGGCTCCTGGGTGGCTCAGTCGGTTGAGCATCTGACTCGATCTCGGCTCAGGTCATGATCTCATGGTTTGTGGGATCGAGCCCTGCATCAGGCTCTGTTGCCTCTCTCTCTGCGCATCCCTGTTCATGCTCTTTCTCTCGCTCTCTCTCAAAATAAATAAAAAGAAATAAATAGAAATTTAACTGAAATAAAAAGGAAGGGCACACCCTCACTAAGCTCTTTCTTACACCAACAAACAAGCCAAACACAAGAAACTCTTAGCATGTGTGTTCTGCTCTGTAACATTTGCCATAAACTCTCAGTGACACGTATAAGGCTCTATGTCATGCTCTCCTGTTAGTGTTTCACTCTCCTGCTCAAACTTCCAAACACTGTCACAGAGTGGCGAAAGTCTCACTCCAAGTCATCTGCTTATCAGCGTGCATCATTTGGAAACCACACGTGACATCTCTGGGGTATGATACAAAGATACAGTGGGGGCATGAAGAAAAAAATGAAAAGGACTCCCACTTTTCCGCAAAGTTCCTAACAAATTTCCAGGGCAGGTGGAGCTGGGTCAGACACCAGTGCAAAGCGTACGGAAAGGCAGAGCCATCTCTCTGGAGGCCGTTAACGGTTGACAAGAGCTCACAGGCTACACGCCTCCTTTCTCTTTCCAGTTCTCTCGCTTCTGTGCTCTGTTGCCAGCATTTTCTCACCCACGTCCCAGAAGAACACTCCAATACAGTCTGCTAAGCCTTTATTCTTTCCTTCCAGAATATTCGCAGCCAAGGGCCAGCCTCAAATCTCCTCTCCCCATGTCTCTGGCAGCCCTGCATGACATCAGCAAAACTCAAGAAGGCCACAGGCTGCACGGTGGGTCTGGAAGGGCCTGGGGACAATGGATCTGAGTTCATGGTAACCACAACTCACTCTCAGGAAGCAAGTACCAGGCCCTGTTCTAAGCAACTCACATGCATTAACTCATTCAATCCTTGCAATAATCATGTGATGTAGCTACTGTCGGAAACTGCATTTCACAGGTGAAAACCTGAGGCACCGGTTGGATAAGTTACTCGTCCAGGGTCATCGAGCTGGTAAGTGACAGAACTTGAACCAGGCAGTCTGGGTCCAGAGTTCGAGCGCTTTATCACTGGGCCCTGCTGACTACTGGACAAGTTCAACAGAGGGAAAAGACTGCCCTTGCGTGCCTGGAGTGGAGGCAAACCTCTGGTCACATCCAGACTCTGTCTACAGTCCCCGGCTGAGGGCCACCGGGACAGGGCTGGCCAGGTGCCCCTGCAGTGGTAATCTCTTATTTACATCCACCCAGTGAAATCCATTGTGTCTTCTTACGGGAATAGCACCCTAATATTCCTCATGGCAACTACCCCTCCCTGTTCTCAGACCACATGGTTCTGGCAATGTCATCCCGCCCTCACAATAGCCTCCCCCAGGTCCAAAACGGTCACATGACCCAGAGCCAGCCACTCATCTTCCAGGCTGGGCAATTAATTCAGGCACAGGCATCTGCCCCAAGGCAGGCACATTAGGGTCAATTCTGGGGCTTCTTTTAAAATTTTGGTAAAATGTATATAAATCTAAAATGACTGAACGGTTCAAAGTTCCACAGTTCCACAGCATTTATTCACATCCACCTGAATACAGCCCGACCTCTGACCTTTCCATTCCCAGTTATATGAGCTAGTAAGTTTCCTTTTCTTTAGTAACGTAGGATGGTTAGGACATTGGCATTCTGATGCTTGACTGAAACTGTTAATGCAAGGACCTTTTGGACGAAAGCGGCCCATCCCAGGACGTGCAGGATGGGACCACACAGCGGCGGATCAAGGGGCAGCGTCAAGATTCAAATCCAGGGCTCTCAGGCTCCAAATCCCTTAGGATGCTCCCAGGTCATGACTGCTCTTATAGCAGTGGGGACAGGGTTGTGCCTTCCTCTGCCACAAGACAGGCTTGGGAATAGCCCTGCCAGGGCCCTTCATGCAATATCCTAGAACTGCTGCCCTGACGGCAGCCTCCGCCAACAGACTGTGGGCTCCCGTCCTTCTGGCATGACACCCCCAGGCGCGGCAGCGGTGCCTGGCTCAGGGCCGGCTTCGGTACAAGGCATGAGGAGGGCAGAGAACAGAGTGAAAAGGCAGTCCTCCTCCCCTTCAATGCTTTCCTGCAGCCTGGGCTGTAAGGACACGGGACAGGAGGGGCACCTGGGCGGCTCAGTCAGTGAAGCATCCGACTCTTGATTTCGGCTCAGGTCATGATCTCGAGGTTCGTGAATTCGAGCCCCAAGGTGCGGAGCCTGCTTGGGATTCTCTCTCTCCCTCTCTGTCTCTGCCCCTCCCCCGCCCATGCTCACTCGCTCTCTCCCTCTCAAAATAAATAAATAAAACTTTTTTTTTAAAAAAAGGACACAGGACAGAAAATCACCCAAACATCGTTGGTGGGGACTGCCCAGGCACTTCACAGAACAGCCCAACAACGGATAAAGATGCCACCATTTAACCAAAACAATGCAGTATGTACTCTCTGCATGATACGCAGGCTGATGCACCATCTCAAGGAGAAACTGAATCAAAGAAAGCCGTTCAGGGATAACAGCCTATGATACGCTTTGCGGAAAGAACAGGAGAGGAGCTACTCACTGAAATGTACACACACTACCTCAAAAACCAGGCTGCCCCATACTATTGCCACATGTGGCCACTTAAACTGAGTAACAATTTTAAAATTCATCCCCTCCGTCGCACTAGCCACAATGTCAAGGGCCGGAGAGCCAGCAGTGGCTGTCGTGTTAGCCTAGACAACAGATCATTTCCACATCACAGGAGGTTCTACTGGGCAGCACTGCTCGTGAAAGCCAGTGGCACACTGGCAGTCTCTAGAAAGGGGAGCAGGAGAAGGGGGAGAATGGGGAAGGAGAATTACTCTTCACGTGTAATCCTTAGTACTAATTGAGCTTTCTTTTTAATCACATCATACATCATTTCCTGCTCAAAAATAATCACTTTAGGGGTACCGGGCGGTTCAGGCGGTTAAGCGTCTGACTCTTGGTTTCAGCTCAGGTCACGATCTCACAGTTCATGAGTTTGAGGCCTGCATCAAGCTCTGCGCTGACAGTGGGGGAGCCTGCCTGGGATTCTCGCTCACTCTCTCTCTCTCTCTCTCTCTCTCTCTCTCTCATCCCTCCCCCGCTCACACTATCGCTGTCTCTCAAAATAAGTAAATAAACTGGGGCGCCTGGGTGGCTTAGTCGGTTAAGCGTCCGACTTTCGCTTAGGTCATGATCTCGCGGTTCGTGGGTTCGAGCCCCGCGTCGGGCTCTGTGCTGACTGCCAGCTCAGAGCCTGGAGCCTGTTTCAGTCTGTGACTCCCTCTCTCTCCGACCCTCCCCTGCTCACGCTGTCTCTCTCTCTCTCCTAGAAATAAACGTTAAAAAAAATTTTAAAAAAAACAAAACAAAAAACAAAAAAACAAAATAAGTAAATAAATACTTAAAAAACAAGTAACCACTTTTAAACATTCAGTACATGGGTATCATAAGAAGAGTGCTGGGTAAGTCGCCTGCATCTGAAACCTGGAGATCTCTGCTGAAGGAGCGGAGAAGCATCTCTCCAGGCAGATGAATGAGAAAGAGCAGCGTGGGGGAGGGGGGAGACTCCCAGGCAGCAGCCCCCCATCGCACCCCCACAGAGAAATTTCGACCCCTGCAGCAACCTTAAGGTGCTCGGGGTGATTCACCTTCCTGTCCGCTTTCCTTTGCTAGGGCTGCCCCAACCAGTCACCACAAACTAAGTGGCTTAAAAGGACAGAAATTCTCCCACAGTTCAGGAGGCGAGAAGTGCAAACTCAAGGTGTCACTGAGTTTGGTTCCTTTGAGAATCCCCTCCTACTGCTTTCCTCCAGCTCCTGGTGGCTGGGGGCAATCCTGGGCTCCTAGATGCACCCCTCTGTCCTCTGGAGGGCTCCTCTGCGTGTTGCTCTGTGTCTCAAATCTCTCCCTTCTGTCTCATAAGGACACTTGTCACTGGATTTAGGGCCCACCCTAAATCCTGGATGACCTCATTTTAAAGTCGAGAGGGGCAAGGCTCAGGCCCCTCCCTTGTCTGAGGTCACAGGGCACAGCCCTGCCAGCCCTCTCGCCAGCCACCAGGTAAGGCAAGAGGCCTGCCCCCTTCTCAGCTCCATGGCTCCCATTTCACAATGGGCAACACACGGAAGAGTGGCCCCCTCCTCTGGCCTCGCTAATCTCTTTGATCAGATCTCCCAGGAGCTGACAAAAGATCACACAGTCCCCAGGCCATGAGAAGGAACCAGGGCAGCTGGGGGGCATCTGTGAGTATCTCAAATCAGACGTGGGGCCAAAGCTTCAGAGGGTGGTGTGCAAGTCCAGACTCTGAAAGTCTGCGGGGAAAATCAGAGCCCAGGAGAAAGGAATCAGTGAAGGCTTCCAGTGCTAGAGAAAAAGGCCTCTGTCCTTTCTGTGACAGGGAGAATGTGCCAGCCGACAGGGATGAAGGTCTCTGGTCCAGAGGGCTCCAGTGAGGGGCGCCTGGGTGGCTCAGTTAAGCATCTGACTCTTGGTTTCGACTCAGGTCATGATCTCATGGTTCGTGAGCTGGAGCCCCACGTCAGGCTCTGCACAGACAGTGCGGAGCCTGCTTGGGATTCCCTCTCTCCGTCCCTCCCCTGCTCAGCCATCAGGGCCTGGCAGTGCTGGCCACAATGACTATGCTGAGAATACCTCCCCCAACAGCTTGATGGTAGCCCAGAGCCCTTCTGACAACCGCAGCGCAGTGCTGACCCCTCCTAGAGCAGGGGAGGCCGCTGCTCTCCTCTCGGCAGGACTAGGGGTTTCTGACCAGACTTTCAGTCCCCAGGGTCCTCCCTGGGACCCTCTTGGAACCTCTCTTGGTGGTTCAGGACCCCCCAAAGGGAGATAGGTCACAGGATCCCTCTGGGTCATAGGCTTTGACCTACACTTTCTCTATGACCTCAAAAATGCCTATGGAGCCCACTCCAGCGCTGTTATCATTTTTTGATGAAGACCTTGATTGTTAATAAGTGACGGACCAAGATTTGAACTTGGTTCAGATTTATTCAGGAGCTCCGTGCCCCCTCACTGCCTCTTCTACCTGTCTAGCCTTATTTGGGACTTTCAAACTTGCAGCCAGCAATGCGGAGCAGGAAACCCATTTCAATTGCCATCCAGGTCATGCACTACAAATAGAAATAGCTCAAACAAAAACTTCACTCCGATTGGTTTTTATTCCACTCCATGGCTAGTTCACGATTTCAGAATGCTGGCTGCAACCCACGGAACTGATTTCATATCTCACAAATGCTTTGTGACTCTGTTTATTTATTTATTGTTTTAATGTTCCTTTATTTTTGAGAGAGAGACAGAACATGAATAGGGGAGGGACAGAGAGAGAGAGAGGGAGACACAGAATCCGAAGCAGGCTCCAGGCTCTGAGCTGTCAGCACAGAGCCCGATGCGGGGCTCGAACTCATGATCCGTGAAACCATGACCTGAGCCGAAGTCAAACACTTAACCGACGGAGCCACACAGGTGCCCCATGACTCAAGGTTTAATAAACACTTACCCACATAGCTCACATGAACTGACACCCATTCAACACTCAGAAAGAGGAGGGGGGGAATTCAGATTATCCTAAAACTCATTTGTGGATCTGAATCTTTTCCCCTATTGACTCAAACATCTGACCTGCTGATCTGCTAATGATGTCGTTACTCGTCATGTCCCTTTTGCTATTAAACTGTTAGAGGTACTACGTTAAAGACTAATTCAAGCTTTGCCCATAAGATCCTCTCCCACGGGGCCCTTGGAGACTGAGTTCTTCACACCATGAGATCCACCTTTACAGAAACCCAAGGGCACCTCCCAATATGGAGATGTTAGCTTTCAATGCGCTTTGTGTCTAGGCCAGCTGAAGTGGATTGGGAAATGCCAGACAGCTTGGCTCATGGAAGGAATGGCAGCACAGACTGGGGCCCCCGGGCTCAGCTCCCGTGTGTCTCCACCTTGTCCGGCACGGTGGGAAATCTAAGAAGCACTGCGATTTTCCACTCATTCACTGGTATTACACACTGTCCTGCAGAGGAGAATTCTTACCCCGAAAATACCAGGGCCAAGCCTGCACACCTAAATTCTCAGTGCTGGTCTGTACGCGGCCCCCATGAGGACAACCAGAAGACCCGATAGGTATCAGAATTCAGCCGCATGGATTGGGAATCCACACATCCTGCTCTTATTCACAGCCATCATGGCTGCATCACCAAAACCTAAGACAGACATGATTATCTGAATCACTCAGACCACGTTCCCATCGTCCCTCCTCTACCTCCACCAAAAGAAATGAAAACCAAAAGACCTCTAGTCACCGGATTACTTACTTACCCCCTCGTGTCCGAACAGAACTGGGGTCACACGGTTAATACTGTGTGGATGGTCCATGCCTGCTTCTCTGTCTTTTACCTTCCTAGTACCTAAGCCGTCATAAGTCGTTTCTTTTGTTTTTTCATTTGTTTGGTTTTTGTTTTTTTTTCCCCATCACAAGCCATTTCTTTTTGACTGTTTTGGGGTTTTTTTGGTTTTGGGGGGTTTTTTTCATCATAAGTCATTTCTAACAGTTTGTTAGTTCCTACCCCAAGGCCACCACCTTCATCAAACCAGGCAGTTATCCCTTCTAGAAGCTTTGACTAGTGAACTGGTCAAGAGGGAAGACATAGGAAGAAAAAGACCCCAGACGGTCCATGAGGTACAACAGATGGATTGAAACCCAGTGCAAGCCTCTTGACCATGTCCTCAGCGGTTCTGAGCAGACAGGAGTCAGGACGCCAGGCTTCCGGGAAGTCAAGGGCTCGCAAGAATCAAACAGCCACTTACCTGGGGGGCAGACACACTCAGTTGGCGCTTCCCGAACTGTCCGGTGCTTGACCAGTCCCTCCAACTTCTGAATCGGGAAGAAAAGAGAGGGGGAAAAAATGAGCATGAGTTTGAGAGCAGAGAGGGGTAAAAGTGGAAAAGTCAGCAAAAACCAATGTATTGGAAAGATTACACTGGCAGTGGCATTTCCAAAAACATTTATTATGAGGTTGTTAAATGCTACAGGCAGATAGGGTGTGAGAGGAGGAACAAATATAAACACACAGCAATTACTCGGGAGCCCCTGAAAAGATGGTGGCAGGTTTCTGCTTTGTCACAGCATTTTCAAATACAAATCCAGAAAAGCCAAAGTGACCATGAAGTCGGCACGAAGAAGGGAAGGCGGAGGAGAGGGGGGCTGGGCAGGGCCGCCTAAAACTGGACCTTGTAGCCCTGGGTCCTCAGGAACCCCGGAAGCCCCAGGCTCCCTCCCTGCACCCCCACTCCACCCCACCCCCACCCAGTAGCCCGCTGGCCTCAGACCCAGGCCCAGGCCTAATCCACCCAGATGACATCTTCCTTTATTCTTACCAGCAGGGATCCTTGGCCTAGAAAATTTGGCTCAGTACAGTGTAACAAGGATATCTACGCATGCCCAGTCCTGTGCTAGATTTGGGTGAAGGGGAAAGGATTAGCCCAGAAATAGGGTCAAACATCACAGCTCCGCTATGGTGGTATAACCGTAACCTCAAGGCCCAGATTTTTGTCCCTGCCTTGCACAGAGGGGACAAAGTTGGAAAAAAAAAAGAAGAAGAAGAAGAAAAAGAAGAAGAAGAAGAGGAAGAAGAAGAAATTAGTCCCAAAGCACAAATCTCGGTTTAGGAAGGTGAAATGACTGGCCCTTAATCCCCAAACCAGCCAAGACTTGAGTCCCAACAAGAATGAAGTATTAACCTTTCTCTAGGAAGCAAACAAAAATCTCCCTAAAGGTAAAACAAAGCAAATCCTAAATAGGTTGAGTGACAAAATGCAATACCACCGCCAAAGGTTCAAGCATAAAACTGTAATCTTTCTCAATAAAAACAAATAAAAATTTAAAATCCCTTGAAAATGGTACAGCAAGCAAATACAACTTTTTAAAAAATATTTATTTACTTTTTGTACAGTGCAAGTGGGGGAGGGGCAGAGAGAGGGGATCAGAGGATGTGAAGCGAGCTCTGCACTGACTGGCTGACAGCAGCAAGCCTGATGTGGGGCTTGAACCCACAAACCGCGAGATCAGGATTTGAGCCAAAGTCAGATGCTCACCAACTGAGCCACCCAGGTGCCCCCAAAACTTTTTTTACTTTTTATTTTAAAGTAATCTCTGTGCTCAACGTGGGGCTCACTCATGACCCCCAAGATCAAGAGTTGAGCTAGCTGGGCACCCCAAAACTGTTACTTTTTTTTTTTTTAATGTTCATTTATTTTTTGAGAGAGGGAGACACAGAATCTGAGGCAGGTTCCAGGCTGAGCTGTCAGCATAGAATCCAATGCAGGGCTCAAACTCACAGGCCGTAGATCATGACCTGAGCTGAAGCTGAATGCTCAACTGACTGAGCCACCCAGTCGCCCTTCCAAAACTGTTATTTCTAAAGCACTGCTTTGGAGGAGATGAGAATGTCATCCCTAGTTTTGAGCCCCTGACCCACCAAGCCTGGAATTTTCACACGAGACGGGACTCCAGCCAAGCCCGGTCTGCCTCTGGCTGGAGCAGCCCAGGATCAGCTCTACAAAGCTCCCCCCACCAGCACCTTTCTCCCCAAGTTGGGCGGGCCTTGTTGCCCTGGGCTTGGCTCTCTGCGGTGGAGGACCATCCAATGTCGCTGAACCAGAACGCAGAAGCTGCCCGAGGATTTGGATTCAGATACAGCCATGAGCGAGGACTCAGAACTCACACGCCCCCACCCTCCCACCACATCGTTGTATTTGCAGATACTATTACAGATTTCAGAATTTACATGGAAAAAGAATCCAGCCTTCTCCTCGAAGCCAATCAATTTGTGTGAGACTGCTCTCATCTGTTTTTATCATTGCGAGACAGGCTAGAAGCCATACTCATTTCCTTTCTTTAAACAAAAGCATTTAAAGCTAAAAGCCAATTCACTTTTAACAACCTGGCGATCACATCTGGGCCGCTCTCCTGAAAGGGAGGGAGGCTTTATCAAATACTGATAGGAAACACAATGACTTCTGAACTGCTCTTATCGTAAAATAAAATAACTAAACAGGAAACTATTGGGGAGGGGGAGGTTGCTGTTAAGGTTAGTAGGTGGGATCATAAAATACTGGGATTGAGTTTTTGTTTGGTCACTTATCCTAACTCCTTTCATGCCTGTGTTTCTTTGGATTATACGGTGAATCTGCAGTTTTATCGGCCACCCGCCCCCTTCTCTCCAGGGCCCGAATCTTCTGTGGGTTTGAAATGCCACTACCCGGAACACAAAGTGAAATGTTTGAATTAGAAACCCAATCCCACAATCTCTATTTGCTTGCCTTTTTTTTTTCTTTTTGCATTCTAAGAAAATATTCCTTTGTGTCCAGGTTTGTATAAAAAAAAAAAAAAAAAACACCACGATGTAAACGCTGCAACTTTTTTACATTCAATTATCTGGCAGCACCTCTAGCATCTGCAAACAATATGGCCCTGGTTTTACATATGCAAACAAGTCCTGACTCCTAATGTAAATAAAGGATGAGTTTCTGAGAAAAGTTCCTGAGACTTTGGGAGCATTCCCTCCGCCAGTAAGGAGGAGGAGAACTTGAAGTTGGGGGGGGTGGGGAGTAGTGAGCACTGAGGGGGAAATTACTCCTGGAAAATCATGGTTCTCAGACAAATGTTACACAGTTAGAGGACACATTTAGTAATGACGTGTGGGAGCACTAGCCTGCGCTGCTAGGCCAGATGTTTGATCACAGCCTCCAATGGTTGCATTTTGATGAAATATGGGTGAACATACAAAAAAAGGATAGGATGATTTATTTCTGTAAAATGCTATGAATAAAGCTACAAAGATATTACTATCCTCTTTGACGGAGGAATCCTACTCTAGAGGATACACCCCGAGAAAATAAAAATCAGCAGGAGCGAAGAATGATACTCATGAAGTTGTATCCCAAAACAGTGGGCGTGGTTTAGAGAAGGCTGGCGAAGCCTCTGATGAAACTGTCATATTTCATGAAGTATCACTGTAAACACTATGTGGCAACAAGGGGGAGGAATGTTTATGAGACCATCAATAAAAGGTCTACATCTGTATAAAAATTCAGGCACGGGGTGACAACGGCTACCAAAATATGAACCTCTTGGGTGTCAGGATTATGGTGATTTACTTCTTTTAGAAGTCCTTTCTGCGGGGGCATGGGCGGGGGGCTCAGTCCATTAAGCATCTGACTCAGCTCAGGTCATGGCTCTTGAGTTTGAGCCCCACGTTAGGCTCTGTGCTTCGGATCCTCTTTCTCTCTCTCTCTCTCTCTCTCTGCCCCTCCCCTCCACGTTCTCATCCCAGGACGGATCCTGCTAACAAAGAGGCACCAGAGGACCCTCTCTGTGTGGCCACAGATCCTCCGCGCCCTCATCCCGCCCCCACAGGGAAATAGCCCTGCGTGCATTCTCACTGTCACCATCAACCCAAGAGGGCAGTATTTTGGGGCCCCTGACATTCTTTTTGTTCATACCTCGGCATGGTGATGAGGAGGATAACAAATACCAAGCACTATTACTCTGGCGCCGAGCCCACAGCTGTTACCCACCTAGCCCTGCCAATACCCCCCCACGAGGCTGGGACTATTATCATACCCATTTACAGATGAGAAAACTGAGACTACAGAGGTAAGCGCCAGGGTGGGACCTCAATCCTGGTAGCAACCAGCTCCGATCACAAAGCAAGGTAACCCCTGCTTACGAGCAATGCTCTTCACTGACAACAAACAAACCAAAGGCTGCTATCCGCAGTCAGGCCTCACAAAACTAAAAGGACACAAATCAGGTCTGGGGTTGCCAAAGGTTTGGGAGTGAGGAAGGAAGTACAAGGAGAAGATTGTTGGGTGACGGGACTGTTCTGAAAGGGCCTGAGGAGCCGGACACGTGACTCTATACATTTATCAAAAACTTTAAGACTGCAGGTCACAAAGAGTGAACTTCAAAGGAAGCAGTTTAAAAAAAAAAAAAAATCAACCAGGCTATCAGAGAACCGCTGCATGAAATGTGGGCTGTGACAAGTGAATCTAAGTATGTTAAAACTGGATGACAGGGGCGTCTGGGAGGCGTAATTGGTTAAGTGTCTGACTCTTGATCTCGGCTCAGGCCATGATCTCGCAGTTTGAGAGTTTGAGCTATGCGTCAGGCTCTGAACTGACGTACAGAGCCTGCTTGGGATTCTCTCTGTCTCTGCCCCTCCCCTGCTCGTTTTCTCTCTCTCTCTCTCTCTCTCCCCCCTTCATTCCTCCCTCCCCCCACCCCCCGTCTCTCAAAAATAAACTTAAAAAAAGCTGCATGACATAACCTCACTTAAAGTGTTGGGAGAAACCATGGAGCTGACCTACATGCGAAACAGCATCTTGATCGAGAACCAGAAGGCTGAACACAAAAGGGACTGGACAGAAATGCTGTCCTCCAGTAGGTAAAGCGGGTTCTCACAGGGGTACAGGTTAGCAATATTAAAACTACTTTACAGACATTAGCATTGAACAAGTAAATAAATGAACTATTGGTAGTGAGAGCTGGGCTTCTCACTGTCCAAGAGAGAAGTTATAAATACGCAAAGGGGGAAAGACAGAATGAACCATCTCTGCTGACTTCATCAGAGACATCGCTATGAGGTCATATCTAATGTATGCGGGAAGATACGTACAGATATAATCATCGGTATGTGTACATGGGGACATGGCGGGGGGAATATTCACACATATATACTATACTTGTCTGCACACAGAACCTATAATCAGTGACACACCCTGGAGACAACAAGCACACCCAGCACCCAAATCTTGGTTTCTAAATACCATTCTCCAAGAAAAGGGACCAAGACTCCTTCGAGATATGGCTGATCCTAGGCCCAGGGCAGGAAATACACATGAATCTGGAGTGCCCTGTAGTGGGAAAAAGTAAGGAAGTCCTTTTTGAAAAAAGGAAGGGAGGGAGGGGTATGTCAACGAAACATAAAACCTACCCAAAAATGCTCCAGATGGCCAAAGCTGGAATAAGTGTGCAATGAGATAAATGAGGCAGTACTGGATTATAACCCAAAGAATAAGGTAGAAACCCAGGAGTCCATACGGATACAAATGATAGATAAATAAATGGGGAGAAGAGACAAATCTTCCCTACAAAAGAATGTCCACTAATATATGTAGATGCTGCCCTCTCCAGAGGTGGAGCTAAATTCCACCCTCCTTGAGTGAGGGCTAGACTTCCTCGCTTCCTTTTTTTTTTTTAATTTTTTTTTTTAATGTTTTATTTATTTCTAGGAGAGAGCGAGAGAGACAGCGTGAGCAGGGGAGGGTCAGAGAGAGAGGGAGTCACAGACTGAAACAGGCTCCAGGCTCCGAGCTGGCAGTCAGCACAGAGCCCGACGCGGGGCTCGAACCCACGAACCGCGAGATCATGACCTAAGCAAAAGTCGGACGCTTAACCAACTAAGCCACCCAGGCGCCCCTAGACTTCCTCGCTTCCTGAAGGCAGAGAGAGGAAATAGTGACTTCATAATGTAAAATCTGGCAGACACAACTTTAATCAAGTGATTAAGGTTAATGTCACCAGTGATAGGTCATGTGACAGCATGGACCCCTGATATGATGCCATGACAATGGCAATCTACCTTGATGCATAACCTACTTTAATCATAAGAGTAGCCACAACTGAGGCACATTCGACAAAATATCTGACCAGTATGTCCAAAAATTGTCAAGCTCATGAATACCATGGAAAGGCTAAGAAAATGCTGCAGATCAGGAGGCATCACGATGAAATGCAATGTGGCACCCCGGATGGGATTCCGGAATAGGAAAGGGACATGAGAGGAAAAACTAGGGGGATCTGAAAAAAGTCTGTCATTCACTTTTTAAAGATGGGTAAAAAATAAATCACAAAGTTACTTAACACCAACTAAGATACAGCTTTGTTCTTTTTTTTAAATTTTTTTTTAACATTTTATTTATTTCTGAGAGAGACAGCATGAACAGGGGAGGGTCAGAGGGAGAGGGAGACACAGAGTCCGAAGCAGGCCCCAGGCTCTGAGCTGGCTGTCAGCACAGAGCCCGACGCGGGGCCTGAACCCATGAACCGTGAGATCATGACCTAAGTGAAAGTTGGACGCTCAACCGACTAAGCCACCCAGGCGCCCCAAAATGATACAATGGCTTTTAACAAGGGTTGGGCAGCTTCTTGAAAAGTTAATCCCATGGGGAGCCTGGTTAGCTCAGTAGGTTGAGTGTCTGACGTTTGATTTCAACTCAGGTCATGATCTCATAGTTCCTGGGATCGAGCCCAGCTTCAGGTTCTGCACTGAAAGCATGAAGCCTGTTTGTAATCTCTCTCTCCCTCTCTCTCTCTCTGCCCCTTCCCACCTCAAACTAAACATACTTAAAAACAAAATAGAAAAGGAGGCGCCTGGGTGGCTCAGTCCGTTAAGCGTCCGACCTTGGCTCAGGTCATGATCTTGCAGTTCTTGAGTTCAAGTCCCACATCGGGCTCTGTGCTGACAGCTCAGTGTCTGGAGCCTGCTTTGGATTCTGTGTCTCCCTCTCTCTCTGCCCCTCCCCATCTCTCACTCTGTCTCTCTCTCAAAAATAAACATTAAAAAAAAAAATAGAAAAGTTAATCCTACACCTAACAGCTGATCAACTACTTCATTCCAATGTATTTATAACCAAGAGACATGAAAGCCTATGTCCACACAAAGACTTGTACGCAAACATTAACAGCAGCTTTATTTTTAATAGCCTCCACCTGGGAACAAACCCGAATATCCATTAGCAGGTGAGCGGATAAACAAATTATGGTTTACCTCTATAATGAAATAACACTTGGTAATGAAAAAGAATGAATTGATAATATATGCTAAACTATCAATGAATCTCTCAATAATTATACTGATTAAAGGAAACCAGACACACCCACACATAACGACAAAGAGTAAATATTGTGTAATTCTAATATATAAAAAAAATCTTAAAAAAAAAAGACTAACCAATAGCAAGAGAAATCAGCGACACCTGGGTGGCAGGTGGGAAGCAACAGAATTCGAGGGGACAGAGGAAGCTTTTGAGGGTGATGGATACATTCACTACCTTGACTGTGGAGACAGTTTGACATATGCACACACGAGGGGACACCGCGTGAGGACACAGTGAGGGCAGCGCCATCTATAAGCCAAGGAGAGGCATCAAGGGAAACCAATGCAGCCGGCACCTTGACCTCTGGCTTCCAGACTCTAGAACTATGAGGAAATACATCTCTGTGGTTCATACCCCCTTGACTGGGGTACTCTGTAATAGCAGCCTGAGCAGACAAAGACAGATGGGTCTCCCTGAAAGCCCAGCCCACCCCGCTGCTGCCTCCAGGGCTGCATGGGCAAGGAGGCATCTTGGAGCAAGGGGAGGCTCAAAGGACACAGAGGCCTGACCTTGGAGCTGAGCAAGGAGCTTTCTCCTCATGGGCCCGCGGGCCATGGGAGGCATAAGGGTTGATGAGGAGAAGACGGAACTCCACCAAGGATATCTAGGAAGGTGGACAAAAAGAATGAGTGGCCAGGCCTGCCCGAGGCACGGAGTGACAGGACCCAGAGAGACAAAGCATTTCTAGAAGGGCCAGGTGCTAAAGGAAGGGGACAGAAGCAAGCCCATGAAGCAATGGGATCCCAGCTGGGAGGAGGCATCTTTCTCTGGCTCATCCTACTGGAAGCCAGGCCTAGGTGTGAGCCTCGCAACAGGTACGAGGAGGAGGAGGAGGAGGAGGAGGAGGAGGANTGGCAGCCACCTGCCATCAGGGATGAGCAAGGCGGGGCGTGGGTGGGGTGACGTGACTTCTCACTCACTGTCCTGGGAAGTGAGTATCACTTCATCTTCAGGGAAACTGAGTGACACACACACTGTCTCCCTTTTCCTTTTAGGAAAAAAATTTTTTAAGGTTTGTTTATTTTTGAGAAAGAGCAAGAGAGAGTACAAATGTGCCAGCCAGAGAGGGGCAGAGAGAGGGGAAGACAGAGGATCTGAATTGGGCTCTGTGCTGACAGCAGCGAGCCCCATGCGGGGCTCAAACTCACAAACTGGGAGATCATGAAGTCATGAGATCCTGAGATCTGAAGCCCAAGTCGATGCCTACCGATTGAGTGACCCAGGCGCCCCTGTCACCATTTTTCCAGAGGAGGAAGTGAAAGTTTGGAAAAGCCAACTCACTGGTCTCCAAGGCACCCCAGCCGGTTGATTTTATTTTTTAATGTTTTTATTTATTTTTGAGAGAGACAGAGACAGCATGAGCTGGGGAGGGGCAGAGAGAGAGGGAGCCACAGAATCCAAAGTAGGTTTCAGGCTCCAAGCTGTCAGCACAGAGCCTGCCTGATGTGGGGCTCAAACTTGTGAACCATGAGATCATGGCCTGGGAAGTCAGGTGCTTAACCAACTGAGCCACTCAGGCGCCATGACGACAGCTGGTTTAGAGGCAGCTCTAGGCTCAGACCCAGACCTCACAACTCTGGAACCCACGGCATGAGCTGGGAGGGCCCAGTTAAGGGGCTTTCAGGAGGACGTGGGTGCATATGTGTACACACACGCCCATACACACACCCACACGTGTGCACACACACGCTCACATACACATGTGTGCATATATGTGCATAGACGTGTGTGCACACAAAGGCAGACACTCGCATGTGCATTCATTTGCTTTCACGTGCACGTGGAGGCTCTTGCGCCCTCCAGCCCTCACAGCGGCTCACCCTCACAGTCCACATACTCCAGCCCCAACTGCCAGGTGAACTTGCCCTTCACTGGACTGCATCACACCATGCAGCTGGGAAGAAGACTCGGACGGCAATGGCCATCCCACAGAAAGGCACCATGAAATCAATGGACAGACTGCGCATTCTGGGTGGTGCTCCTGCTGGGAGGCCCAAAGCAGGTTTTTTTTTTTTATTGAAACTGTCTTCTAAATCCCCAGAAATCATTCTAACTGCTTTAGGACTTGTTTCACAACTCAAAGTTGGAGGCATCGTCAGTTTTAGAAGCTGAAATTACCCATTTGAAAGCACTTCCTTTCCCTCTCCCCTCCCCGCCCCCGATTTTGCGGCTACATCAAAAAAATTTCTTAAAAACACTAAAGATTTTCTCAATTGCCAATGTGACTTGAAGCAGATGTGTGTGAGGGCCCTAATCCATCAGGTGAATCATGAGCATTTGGGGGGTTCATGTCATATTGCACAGCCACACGAACAGACATAATATTTAAAGCCAATTGATTAGGTGTTTGGGGCCCTTCTGCAATGAAAAATCCATATACTAATTTTTGTGGATAATTAGGTTTTAATTTTGGTCACAAACAGGAAATTTTTTATTTTGTTCAAATGAAAAACTCATTCTGCTTAAGTGAGAAACTGGGGTGGGGGTTGAGGGGGGGGAATTACGAAGCCAACTGAGTCCTCGCCTTCCTTCAGGGACCAGGCCGTTTCCCGTCACTGACTCAGACTGATGTGGTTACTACCTTTTTCACTCTGTCTGGCCTCCCGCGGATGGCGGGATCCCAGCGTTCATTAGAAGGACCATGGGACCCCCTCCCCAGGGACATACACCATCCCTCGGGATTCAGGTACAGACAGCCTTCTAATAAGAACAGCCGGTTTCAGGATGTGTACGTCTGGAACACTCCGGATTATATCAGCTCATTTAATCCCCACAGAAACCTTATGATGCAAGTATTATAACCCTGGTTTAATAGATGGGCAAACAGAGGTTTAGAAAACCAGTCATTTACCTGAAGTTACACAGTTGGGAAGTGGAAGAGCCTGGATATGAACCCGGGTCTACTTACAGTGACAGCCTTCCCTGCCCCCTACACATCTGCCATGTGTAGAGAATGTCTACACCAGCAGAAGCTACTGCTACTGAATCACATTCAGTTACTGCTTCCACAGGGTCTGCCATGAGGCTGTGGAAAGGACCCAGGACTTGGGTTAAGACACAGGCTGCCCCCTGGGGCTAGTCGCTGCCCTGTCTGGAAGGAGTGAAATGCCCCCCATGACAGGGGGGTAGGGACCGAGGTGGAGCTGTTAACAAACACCGTGAGGGCCGGTCACCCAGGTGGCTCAGTCAGTTAGGCATCCGACTCTTGACTTCGGCTCAGTTCATGATGTCATAGTGTGGGTTCAAGCCCCATGTCGGGCTCTGTGCTGATATGTGGAACCTGCTTGGGATTCTCTTTCTCTCTGCCCCTCTCTCACTCTCAAGCTCTCTCTTAAAATAAATAAACTTAAAAGAAAAACGCGGGATGTCGATGTGAACATTCTGCCCCAGCTGTGCGGGAGACAGGCACTCAGTCACTTCCCCTACAGCCTCTAAGAGAACCCTGACATGGCTTTGGCTTTCTTCAAAACTACATCTGCAAACTTATTTTTCTCCCCACGGTTCATGCCTAGTCCTGAAATCTGTTTCCGCACACGCTGAAGGGATGTTTTCTGAGTGCCTGTGTCAACAATTAAAGATTAATCCTGATCCTCCACATGGAGAAAATCGAATGGGGAAGGAGCTAGAGGTCATGGGCAGCCCCCGGGGAGCATTCCCCAAACCGAATTACGTTTGTTCACAGAATTAGAAAGAACTCACGCGCAGACTAAGCGCAGTAACTGGCACTGCTGAAGGCTGCTCAGGAAGGGGGTCTGCACCAAACCAAAAAATGAGTCTAATTCTCAGATGAAATCTTCATCAGGTTTTCCATATGTCACATTAAAGCTTTCCATATTATCAATCGCCTTTTGCTTTCAACAACAACAAATCCAGCTGAAATTTAAAAAATTCAATCAGGGGCTCCTGGGTGACTCAGTAGGTTAAGCGTCCAACTCAATCCCAGCTCAGGTGTTGATCTCAGCGTGGTGAGTTCAAGCCCCACATTTGGCTCTCTGCTAGGTGAAGAGAATTTTATTTTATTTTATTTATTTTTTTTTTTTAAATGTTTTATTTTNCTAAGCCACCCAGGCGCCCCCGGTGAAGACTATTTTAAAAAAAAAATTTTTTTTTCAACCAAAAGATAGATTGAATCCACTTTGCCCGTCATAAAACCTGAAACGTGACTTCATAAGGGTACAGGTTTGGAGCACCACAGGAGGATGAATGTGTATGGCTAGGACAAACTTGGATCATCTAAAATCAAAACAAAAGACAAAGCCCTAAAGGTGTTCCCCATCAGGCAGTTACTTACATCCTAAGGAATCACACAAGTAAGAAACTTGCAGGATAAAACCACTGGCTACACTGTGTTCTGTGCCAACAAAAATGTAACAGAAGCCTAGATTCTCTGTGTTGATGGAAAGATGCAGATTCTGGGGTGCCTGGGTGGCTCAGTCGGTTGGGCATCTGACTTCAGCTCAGGTCATGATCTCACGGTTCGTGAGTTCAAGCCCTGCGTCAGGCTCTGTGCTGACAGCTCAGAGCGTGGAGCCTGTTTCAGATTCTGTGTCTCCCTCTCTCTCTGCCCCTACCCCACTTGTGCGCTCTCTCTCTCAAAAATAAACAAAAAATTTAAAAAACTTTAATAAAAAAATTATATAAAAAAAGAAATACGCAGATTCCATTGACGGGATCAGATGCAATTGTGAAACATGACCATAAAGATTGTGCAGCACCTGGAAAAATGTTTTTGAAGTTTTTGTTTGTTTGTTTTTGAGAGAGACAGAAACAGCATGAGTGGGGGAGGGGCAGAAAGAGAGGGATAGACAGAATCTCAAGCAGGCTCTGCACTGTCAGCACAGAGCCCAATACGGGGCTCACACCCACAAAACCGGGAGATCATGACTTGAACCGAAACCAAGAGCCAGATGCTTAACCAATGGAGCCACCCAGGTGCCCCACCTGGAAAAATGTTTTTGATGTAAGACTGGAATATATACAAGCAATGTATAAATGGGGCACACTCTGTGGTTAGCATTAGGCAGGTGTAAATCTGTCCAAGGATAAGGATTATGCAAAAAGTTAAATAGTTCTTGTTTTAGGGTGGTGAGGTTATCAGTAACACGAATCATGTTAAATCAACATGCTCTGGGTTTTTTGTTTTTTGTTTTTTTTTTTAAGAAAAGGAGGAAAGGGAAGGGTAGCCAAGCTGGCAAACTGTTTCTCAGCACTGGGTATAGCATCCTAGATAAGGAGGTGGCCATAGCTCAGCAGCTATGGGAGCTAGAGAACCAAGGGGCAAAGATACAAGGGTCTACACCCACCCTGCCAAGAGCAGGTTTGAAAGAACTCTATTTCCCAGCAACACCTATCAATGCCTCCTGGTGGGGGTTAGAATTAATTAGGGAGAAGGGAGAAATGTGTAGAAATCTGGTGAAGGAGAGGGCTACTCTGAAGCCATAGGACTATACCTAAGTCCTGTGCAGAACTGGAGGTGACAGACGGGATCGGGTGCCCAGAGTTCACCCCCATCTTGTGTTGAAACCTAATTCCCATCATAATCCCAGACTTCAACCTTCACTACAAAGCTGTAATCATCAAGGCAGTATGGTCTTGGCCCAAAAACAGACACATAGACCAATGGAATAGAGAACCCAGAACTGGACCCACAAATGGATGGCCAATTAATCTTTGACATAGCGGGAAAGAACATCCAATGGAAAAAAGACAGCCTCTTTAACAGATGGTGCTGGGAGAACTGGACAGCAACATGCAGGAGAATGAAACTAGATCATTTTCTCACACCATACACAAAAATAAACTCAAAATGGATAAAGGACCTGAACGTGAGACAGGAAACTATCAACACCCTAGAGGAGAAAGCAGGAAACAACCTCCTTGACCTCCACCGCAGCAACTTCTTACTTGACACATCCCCAAAAGCAAGGGAATCAAGAGCAAAAATAAATGATTGGGACCTCATCAAGATTAAAAGCTTCTGCACAGCCAAGGAAACAACCCAGAAAATTAATAGGCAACCAACGGAATGGGAAAAGATAGTTGCAAATGACATATCAGATAAAGGGTTAATATCCAGAATCTATAAGGAACTCACCAAACTACACGCCCGAAAAACAAACAACCCAGTGAAGAAATGGGCAGAAGATATGAACAGACACTTCTCCAAAGAGGACATCCAGATGGCCAACAGACACATGAAACGATGCTCAGCATCCCTCCTCATCAGGGAAATACAAATCAAAACCACACTGAGATACCACCTCACGCCAGTCAGAGTGGCTAAAATGAGCAAATCAGAGAACTCTAGATGCTGGCGAGGATGTGGAGAAACGGGCACCCTCCTACACTGTTGGTGGGAATGTAAACTGGTGCAGCCCCTCTGGAAAACAGTGTGGAGGTTCCTCAAAAAATTAACAATAGAACTCCCCTATGACCCAGCAATAGCACTGCTAGGAATTTACCCAAGGGATACAGGAGTGCTGATGCATAGGGGCACATGTACCCCAATGTTCATAGCAGCACTCTCAACAATAGCCAAAACATGGAAAGAGCCTGAGTGTCCATCAACGGACGAATGGATCAAGAAGACGTGGTTTATCTATATGATGGAATACTCCAAGGCAGTGAGAAAGAATGAAATCTGGCCATCTGTAGTAATACGGATGGACCTTGAGGGTGTTATGCTGAGCGAAAGAAGTCAGGCAGAGAAAGACAGATACCATATGTTTGCACGTATAGGAGGATTAGGAGGAACTTGACGGAGGAACAAGGGGGAGAAGGAGGAGGGGAAATAGTGGGGGAAAGGGAGAGAGACAAACCATAAGAGACTCTTGAATGCTGAGAAACAAACTGAGGACTGATGGATGTGGGGGGGAGGGGGGAGATGGGCATGGAGGAGGGCACTTGTGGGGATGAGCACTGGGTGTTATATGGAAACCAACTTGACAATAAACTATTTAAGGGGGAAAAAAAGTCAAAATCAACTTTTCTTTTAAAAAAAAAAAAAAGGAAACCTAATCCCCAAAGTGATGGTATTAGCAGGCGGAGCCTTTGGGACTTGATTAGGACATGAGGGTGGAGCCTCATGATGGGATTGGTGCCCTTATTAAAGGGACCTCAGTGGTGTCTGGGCATCTCAGTCAGTTTAAGCATCCGGACTCTTGATCTCGGCTCAGGTCATGGCTCAGGTCATGATCTCACGGGTTCATGAGTTTGAGCCCCATGTCCGGCTCTGCACTGATGGTACAGAGCCTCTCTCTCTCTTCCTTTTTCTCTGCCCCTACCCACTCCTCCCCCCTCCCAAGGGACCCCACCAGACACTGGCTCTTCCAGCGCCTTGATCTTGTACTTCCAGCCACCAGAACTGTGAGAAAGAAATGTTTGTTTTTAAGCCACTCAGTCCGTGGTATTTTGTTACAGCTGCTCGAAGAGCCTGAGACAGTGGCCTTCTGACTCACCCAGAGGCTCTCCTCTCCCAAACTGGCACACGGTGCCAGGCGAGGCTGTGGCAACCTCCTAGCTGATAAATTCCCTTTTTAACTTAAGCCAGTCCAGGCTGGGGGCCTGTCACATTGCCATGTGAAGGGCTAAGCATCCGAAGACATGTGGAAAGGCTGAATGATGGCGATGATTGGCGAGGGGAAAAGGGCCATCCTGCTCTGGGGACCACAGTTATAACGGAACACGCTCCGGAAGGGAATTTGGGAACCACGGGACATATGGCTGCAGGGAAAAGCCAAGGAGACCCATGGGGGTGGGGGTGAGGGGGGACGAGAGCTGTCGCATATCTGCTGGACACGGGGCTGCATACACAGTGTGGGGCGTACCGATCTCCCTGTCCTCGGAACAGCCTCTTCTGCCGGCTGCAGCTGCCAGAGGCATTCTCATCCCCTGTGTAGGCTGTGATGCAGGAAAAGCTGGGGAGCAGGGACCGAGAGTGCCTTCCCAGCATGGAGGGCCCCCCAGCCAGTCATTCCGGGGTCAGAATGGCATCTGCTCAAGGGTGGAAGCCCACAAACTCCAAAGAATGGGGCTGTGCCACAGAGAATTCCCGAACACGCCAACCCTGTCTTTGACTACGGCTGGAGGCAGAGCTGGAGACAGGACCCCGAGAGAAACCGCCAGTTTTGTGGCTGTGGAGCACTCCCAAACGCGGTATGGTTGTGAAAGCTGTGGTAGGCCAGTGGATGTATTGCCCACCGCCCTGACCCTCCTCAGGGGTAACATTCTATACTACCCACCTGATGCTGTCGGCTGCTCCCCAAAACATTCCCAGTCTTCCTTCCTAACAAAGCCACAATTCTCTAACAGTGGCAGCGTGCCCAGCCTCAGGGGAGAAATCAAGATTGGCCGGAGCCGGGGCGCCTGGGAAGTTCAGTCATTTAAGCGCCTGACTCTTGATTTTGGAGCTGATCACAATCTCGTTCGTGAGTTCAAGCCCCACGTCAGGTTCTGGGCTGCTGGGCTGTTGGGATTCTTTCTCTCTGCCCCTGCTCACACTCACTCTCTCTTAAATAAACTTAAAAAAAAAAAAGAAAAGAAAAGATTGGCCATTCCTGTGGCAACCCCACTACCCTTGTCAGTGAAAGGATGATGGCAGCCATGATGGCCTTGGTTCTGGTTGGTGGCCACACTGGAAGACTTCTGAGAGGTACTGAGAGCTTCCCTGCTCTGACTCAAACAAAAGAGAAAGCCTAAGGAGATGACTCTTTTTCCTGCCCCCTTCCCTTCTACCTTGGTTCCTCTTGTGTGAAGACACATGGTTGGAGCTGCAGCAGCCACCTTGAGACCATGAGGCAAAGCCAAGAGAATGAATGGCAAACACTGACCTGGCCCCCGCTGGTGGCTAAGTCGCCAAACTAACTCGGGAACTAACTCCTGGACATCTCTGGTTATGCAAGATAATTCAATGACTGTATTCTGTTACTCACCATCAAAAAGCATACTTATAGACTAATGCTTTCCTCTCTATTATTTTATTTGCTTGTCACTACATAGGTCATTGTGACCCTTAGAAAAGAGGGAGGTGAGGGGCACCCAGGTGGCTCAGTCAGTTAAGTGTCTTGATCTCCCAGTTTGTGAGTTCAAGCCCCACATCGGGCTCCGTGTGGACAGCTCAGGGCCTGGAGCCCACTTTGGATTCTGTCTCCCTCTCCTTCTGTCTTAAAAATAAACATTTAAAAAACAATTTTTTTAGAGAAAAAGAGGGAGCGGACACCCAGGAAGTTGAAGAGGTTAGAGGACACAGCTAATAAAATGGTAGGACAGAAACCCTTCTCTGCCTGCTGGCCTCAATTCATTCGGTTTTCAGACGGCCCAACTTCAGGACCCATGCCGCAAACCTTCAAAATCAGAACATCAAGGTCCGATTCAAACACTTACAACATGTGTTTGCGGAAGCAATGCCCTGACAGTTGGCTCGTATGAAACACATTGCTATTCTATAAAGCTCTCTCAAATTCCTCCCCCACCCCCACCAGAAAGAAAAAGAAAAGAAAGGAGAGAGAACGCAAGCGTGCCAGGAAGTCACTGGAAAGAAACTTTCGAGTTTGGGAGCCAGGAAACGTCAAGGAAACAAATGTTGCTATGACAGGCTCACCATCTCCTGTGGTGCCAGGGGATTCAAACCCCGGCTCTTAATTCAAGTGTGCACCTCGGAGCGGTCCCGACAAACTGACAGCCCACCGCAGAGGCCGAAAAAGCTACATGTGATTCTGGGTTTTACGGTAATTTAACCAATACATATAGTAGTTGGTGGTAGGAAAGGAAATTGAATTTTACCGGAGTCTCTGGGTTTTTCTTGCTTTCAAACTGATTGGTGTGGACAATGGAGGACCAAGAGCCAACAATAAATCCATTGTAAGCGGGAAATGGTCTCTGAATACAGCTAAATATTTCTTTAATCCTTCCATTAAATTTGTTACTGTAGTATGAGAGCTATTTTATTTACTCTAAAATTCAGGCTGTTGTTATACTGTAATTATAGGTGTAACCACGGGGGGGGGTTGATTATTTAGGCAGCCTATTTAAGGCACTTTTAATATTTTAATAGCATAATATCAGATGCTTGGTTTGCACTGAATATCTTCGGGTCATAATGAAGATACTATCGTTAATGACTTTTATGTTCTGAAAATCATCTCTTTCATTTTGTACCATGGGAAGGATCTTTAATAATCCCAAGTTAACATGAATATTCCCTTTTTTGTGGCTTCTGTATCTACATTATCAGGCCCATCAGCCAGTCCCCAAAAAAGTTATGTCACAGCTCTGTTCCCAAGGGAACAAAGACATCGGGTTGCATATTAACAGTGGCTTTTGTTGGATTATTTTTACATTTTTTTTCCCTGACATTAAAGTTGTGTGTGGTTGGCAAGGACTTCTCTTCCTCAGTTTGAATGTGGTTTCTGCCTCTGAAAGTCTGAAAACAAGCTTGTTGATAAAGGACGAGCCGCAAGCACCCTCGCATACACACCGACTGCAGCATAGGCTTCACTAAAAACAAATCAGAACCGAAAACCATGTTCAAGTCCAAATGTTCTTTAAGAAATTTGCAGTTCAATATTTCTTTGTCCTTCATATCCAATAGTTCAAAAAAGTATCTTCATGTCTATTTATTTATTTATGTGCATTTATTTTTGAGAGAGAGAAAGAGCACACAAGCTGGGGAGGATCAGAGAGAGAGAGAGAGAGGGAGACACAGAATCCCAAGCAGGCTCCAGGCTCTGAGCTGTGAGCACAGAGCCGGATGCGTGTCTCAAACCCACGGACCATGAGATCATGCCCTGAGCTGAAGTCGGATGCTTAACTGACTGAGCCACCCAGGTGCTCCCACATCTATTTAAAGCTAATTACCGACTCTTCATTATGTGCCTCCCACACCCCCCTCATCTTAGCCAGGGGGGGTCTCGATTTTGCCCACCAGGCTGTGTACATTTCCCATCTGATGACATTTGTGAGAAGAATGGCTTTTGGCAGAAACAGACTGATGCCCTAGGAGAAAGATGCCTTCCCACAGGGGATCCCCAAACAGCCAGAAGCTCAACTCCCAAGTGCATTCATTCCATGGCATCTCTGACACTCCACCAGCCGGTCTGTGCTCCAAGCACATGCGCTTTAACTCAAACCTAATCAAACCAAGTGTATTGTTCACATATACCCTGTGCTAACGCCAGTCTGCTGAACAGTATGCCCAACTTCAAATGCAGATCCTGGGATGTGACATTTTCCCTTCGCCTTTCTAAATTGAGAGCACAGAGACAGAGACAAGAGAGATACAGTCCCACCCAGGTAAGATCAGTGCCCCGGGAGGCAGCAGGATGAAGCCGCTGCATTCTCTCCCCTCAGATTCCTTAATCCTCAAAGTTCAGGTTTCGGGAATCTACCCTTTTCAGCTGTGGTCGCTTTGTCAGGACATCTGCCCTGTCCCCTCCGCCCATTAACATGGAAACAAATTTGCAAGCTGCTTGCAAAAGGTTTTACTGGGATTTCTGATTTATTCAATCAGGGCTCGAGGTTTATTTTTCCTAAGAGGGGCCTCCTTGGGGAAAGAACAGCCCCGGTCCCTGCACTTACAGATAGAAATTATACTGGCCCTTCATCAATCAAGGCAACACCCAGATCTCTAGGGATTTGCCAAGAGGGATAATGGGCTGCAATTAAGGAACCTTCACCACCAGCTGCCAGGTGCGAAGTCTGTGGGCATTTTCAAGACGATAATAGGAAACCTGCCCACATCCATGCTGGAGGAGACAGAATGCTGGCTTCCATGGAAGGGACTTCAGAAACAGGTGGGTGGACTCGAAAGTGGGTGCAGTCTTCTCCCGTTTCCTGAAGGACTCCAAAGGACCTCCGCAAAGTTACGCAGCTCACTGCATTGATGGAGATCACAGCTAGCCCAGTTTAGATGGAATGGGTAGTAACAGGCCCGGCCTACCTCTCCTTGACCTTGAAACACTGGGATTTTCAGGATGCCCCTCTGGGCACTAGATTTGGGATCCGCCTCTCCCAGGAAGACCCGGGGGACTTCTGGCCAGCCCACCTGCCCGTCTTAGTCTAGGCGGAGGGGCACTGTTGTCCGGAACGCGGAGATTTTGGTGCACACGATGGATGCGCATTCTGAGGTCACAGCAGCAACCTTAATAGAAGTGGTGCAGAGTCTCCTTGGACACTTCGAACAAGCGCAAGGAAACTCAGGATGGAACTGCATTCCCCAGGTGGCATCGCTTAAACGCAGAATCCGGGTGTTTAATTCCCCTCATCCTACCAAGCCGCCGAGGCGGCTGTAGCCTCAGGTTACGGGGCACTGGGTGCGCCGTTAAGAGCCCCAGAACACAGGATCTCCAGAATGGAGCTCTCGGAGACACACCTTTCTGGAAGGAGGTGGGCAGGGAAGGTTGGGCTGACCAGATCCCTCGCAGGGCCCTGGCCCTCGGGTCCGTCCAAGCCTTCCCTCCACCGGGGCCGCCGCTTCTCCGAGTCCACCAGCGTCGGGCACAGTAGCTGCTACCGGTCACTGCCCACACGAACCTGGTCATTAGTCCCGCACGGACGAGGAGCCAGGCGCTCTCGTCCGGCGGGAAGCGACCGGTCGGAGCGCACAGCCCCGCGGACACCGTTACTACGTCCGCGGTCTTTCCCCTCTCTCGCTCCGCACTGCTCGCTGCCGAAACGGCCCGTGTGGCTCGCGTTTCCCGCGGTCGCTGCGGCCGGCGCGGAGACGGCAGGACCCCCTCGGGGAACCGCACCCCCAGCCAACCGCGCAGGCCACCCGGAGGGGCGCGGG
>NW_027533170.1:7680505-7684507 GCF_008692635.1 Crocuta crocuta
CAGCGCTCACCCAAACCCCCCACCCCCCACCTCACCTGTCCCCGGCGCCCGGCTGCACCTCACTGCCGCGCGCGCACCTCTGCGACTCCCCAGCCCGAGGTCCCCTGCGATCCCCAGAGGTCTGCGGTGCGCCCGGAGACTCAGAGCGCCTTCCGCAGCCCACCTGTGGCCCGAGCAACGTTCGTGCCTGGGGGCAATGCCCCTAAACTATTGAATTAACCTTTCTGACACTTTTCTATAAGTTCAGAACTTCAAACCCAGTGGAAAAACTTCGTGAAGCTGTTCTGGATGGTGCCTTAGCGCCGCCCGGTGGCCGAAAGCGACCACTGCGCAATCACACTTAGGAGACCGTCAAGGTTGAGCTTTCGCCCGGCAGAAACATGCCTCTTAGAATCTTAGTGCTCTCACCAGGTATTAGGTGCCAGATGTGTGGTGCTGGTAGCAGAAATTGCAAGACCTTGCTCCTGATCTAAAGAGAGTGTTCGTTTGAGAATACCGATAAATGGGGGCGCCTGGATGGTTCTGTCGGTTAACCGTCTGACTTAAGCTCAGGTCATGATTCGTGGGTTCGAGCCCCACGTCGGGCTCTGTGCTGACAGCTCAGAGCCTGGAGCCTCTTTCAGATTCTGTAACTCCCTCTCTCTCTGACCCTTCCCTGCTCACGCTGGCTCTCTCTCTCTCTCTCTCTCTCTCTCTCTCTCTCTCAGAAATAATAAAACGTTAAAAAGAGAGAGACTACTGTTAAGTAGAAAAGATGGGGAAAGCACTCCACCTTCTGGGCAGGTGATGGCTTCATTTTGCAGCGGAAGCACAACTTGGCCAAAAATAATAAGCATGCACCACACTGGACCTATACTGCGATTCTGCTGCAAAGTTATATCACAGGGTTAAGGTAGGAACGCCTGAGTGAGAATAAAGTGGCCCTGTCAGTCTTTTCAAGAAAGGGAAGAAAGGCTGGAAGTCAGGCTCGTTCTCCACTTGGTCACTGATTCCTAGCAGGTGTATTTATATCCTAAAATGGGTCTCACCGTGACACTACAATGTAATATTCAGGTGAAGCAAACAAACAAAACTGCTGGCTTAGAGCTTTTATAATTTGGGCAACTTCACAACCATTTGGGGGGAGGGGGGAAGACCTGTTAGATCTTCCCTCTCACTCCCAGGGCATCTGTGGATTATTAATTTCTGTGGATAGATTACTTACCTCTGAAAACTGTTGAGGGTCTCCAGCTGACATATTCCTCCTGACTCCCTTAATGAGAAGGAAAAGCCACCTCTGAGACTGGAATGAAACAGAAGTGATTGGCATCTTACCTCGGCAACTTTGTAGCTGTGACCTTAAGTCAGCTGGGGCTATGGTTAGGTGATTACCTGGAGGTAGGTGTTGGTGCTGCACTAAGGTGCAGAGTATGCCCCCAAATCGTCTGAAAGTACCTGCTGAGCAAATAGATCATCCGCTTAAAAGAGGACAACACTGTACTAGAGGTTAGCTCTTCAATCTTATTTATTACAGACACATAGCTTAATTGCCCACCACCCATGTCAATGTTGCTGCATGTCCGATGTTTATAGCAGCATTATCTACAATAGCCGAGTTATGGAAGCAGCCCAAGTGTCCAAGAGGTAACGAAGATGTGATATATATACATACAAACATACAATGGCATATTCGCCACAAAAAAAGGAATGAAACCTTGCCATTTGCAATGATGTGATTGAAGCCAGAGAGCACTACGCTAAGCGAGATAAGTCAGTCAGAGGAAAACAAATACCATATGATTTCACTCATGTGGAATTTAAGAAGCAAAACAAACTATTATGGGTGGGGGGAGAAATCAAGAAACAGATTCTTAACTATAGATATAGAGCAAACTGATGGTTACCAGAGGGGAGGTGGCTGGGGAGATGGGGGAAATAGGTGTTTGGGGAATAAGGAGGGCATTTGTGATGAGCGCTGGGTGTTATATGGAAGGTTTGAATCACTAAATTGAACACCTGAAACTAATATAACACTGTATAACATATAGGACATATACAACATAATATAACACTGTATAATATACCACTGTGTGTTAACTAACTGGAATTTAAATAAAAACCTTTTTTTTTTTTTAAAGCCAAGCTCATTGGCCAAGCTCATTGATCCTTTAGGACTTTGCCCTTGCCTGCTACATCACTATCTGGAATGTTTTACTCTCATATCTTTTTTTTTTCCAGTTCACTTATTTTGAGAGAGAGAGGAGAAAGAGGAGAGGCAGAGAGAGAGGGAGAGAGAGAGAATCCCAAGCAGGCTCTGCACTGTCAGGGCTCGAATCTACAAACTCTGAGATCATGACCTGAGCCAAAATCAAGAGTCAAACACTTAACTGACTGAGCCACCCAGGTGCCCCTGCTCTCAGATCTTTGAACAGCAAGCCTTTCCTTCAGGTCATGGCCCCGGGTCCTCAGACCTCACTGCCTCTGAGAGACCTCCCCGGGCTCCCAACCTAGGGCATCCACACCCACTGATGCCCTCCAAAGGATTACTCGGGGCATCAGGCCATTTATCACTGTTTGAAGTTACCTTTTCATTAGCAAGACATGGTTACCCCTTTGTCTTGCCCACCACTGTTTTCTCAAAAAACAGAACAGGATCTGACACATGGTTGATGCTCAACAGATATTTGCCAAATCAATTAAGGAACAGGGAAAATCGGTTCACTGCCTGAAGCTAAGAGGGGGGCCTGGGTGGCTCAGTGGGTAAGGCGTCCAACCTCGGCTCTGGTCATGATCTTGTGGGGTTCGTGAGCTTGAGCCCTGCATGGGGCTCTCAGCTCTTAAAACACAAAAAGTCAAGGAAGAAAATATCTTATTTTTGTTCGCTGGGGTCCTGTGAGGAACAGATGGCATCCTCAGACTGCAGATATTCCACATGCAAAGACTCCAAAGTGGGGCAGTTTAAGGGAAGCCAACAGGGGATACTGAAGAAACACCCTGGGCCATCAGCAGTGGGGAGCCATTACCGTTTGTAGCTGAAGGGGTGAAGAGAAGGAGCTGTTTGGAACCCAGTGAATGCTTGGTGCTTCTGGGACGCCTGGGGTGCTTAGTTGGTTAAGCATTTGATTCTTGATTTTGGCTCAGGTCATGACCTTGGTTCGTGAGTTCGAGCCCCAAGTCAGGCTCCATGCTATCAGCATACTGATACTTGGGATTCTCTCTCTCCCTCTGTCTCTGCCCCTCCTCTACTCATTCTCTCTTTCTCTCTCAAAATAAATAAATAAACTTAAAAAAAAAAAAGGGACATCACCTCTGCAAAGCCATGAGTTGGAAGGTGGGAGCTGAGGGGACAGGCTTTCTCTCCCCCTGCTGTCTGCTGGGTCTCCTGCCTGCCAGTGACCACACCCACAGGCAGGGAGCCCGGATGACGCAGTGCGAGAGATCAGCCTGCTAAGGACAGAGAGTCAGAGACACGGAGGGCAGCTGTGTAGCAGAAAACAAAGAGAAGACATTACCTACGAGACACATTACCTAACCTACATATAGCGTATGTTGGTAAATGCTCAGCGCAGTTACCGCTGCCTCTGAATGGCTAATGTGCCAGCAAGAGCCACTAATCCCCAGGGAGACCAACTGGCCCTTTGGCGGCAAATCAGCTAGCTTGGATCCCTTCGGCCCGGAAGGGCAAGCAGTGTGTCCCTCATGGGGACAGCTAGCTATTCCAGGTACAGGCTTGTCTTTCCTGTCTGCATAGCCTCAGCCAGCACCACTAACCTCACAGACTGCTCAATCCACAGGCGTGGGAATCCCATACAACAGAGCGTCGGAGCAGAGGGCCCACTTTAGAGTGGGGGTGAGCCCTTGACCTTGGAGTCCACTGGTTGTAGTGCACCAGCCGGACGCAGCCAGGCTCAGAATACTGGAACTGCCTTTCAAAGGTGCAGGTGATAGAGTGGTGTCCCTTTATCCATGGGGGATATATACCTTTATCCGCCCCCCCCCCACCCCGGGCTGCTTGAAACTGCA
>NW_027533170.1:7684540-7921634 GCF_008692635.1 Crocuta crocuta
AAAACTGCAGATGACACCAAACCGTATAGATACTCTGGTTTTTTTCCTATATATACATACATTCCTGTGATAAAGTTTAATTCATACATTAGGCACAGCAAGAGATTCACAGCAATAATAAAAAATAGAACCATCATAACAATATATGGTAACAAAAGTCACATCACTGTGCTTACCCTTCTCTTTGGGATGATGTGAGATATACAATCTCACGGGATGAGATGAAGGGAGGTGAATGGCACGGGGATTTGTGACACAGCGTTAGGCTATGACTGACCTCCTGATGGTGCATCAGAAGGATCTTCTTCTAGACCATGGTGGACCAAGGATAACCAAAACCCCAGAACGTGAAACTGTGGGTCAGAGAGGGCTACCATACTCTGAAAGGCTGCAGGGCCACCTTTCAGGTCGTGGCATAGGCATTGAGTAAGAGACCTCTACATGATGCTGCGTTCCCCATAATACAGGAGTCTCAGAACCGAGGAGCAGAAGTAGCCCGAACACACCATCAGCCCCCATGACTCCCTGGGTGATTTTGAACTTGCTGTCTGCACAATTGTGGATCCTGCAAGTCTGGAGATCTTTTTTTTTTTTTTAAATTGTTTGTTTATTTTGAGAGAGAGAGAGGGAGTGCGAGCAGGGGAGGAGCAGAGAAAGAGGAGAGAGAGAATCCCAAGCAGGCTCTGCTCTGCAAGTGCAGAACCCAATGCGGGGCTCAATCCCACAAAACGAGAGATCAAGATCAAGAGTGGGACACGCAACCAACTGAGCCACCCAGGCGCCCCTCAAAGGGGTCACACCAAGGGGCCGTTCAACTATAAGCTCTGGCTGCCATCCAGGGCACTTTGAGCTCTGTGTCAAGGGACCTGAAGTCAAGGAGTCATCATTTTGGTGGGGGGAACTGACCCTGACCAGCAGGAGGAGACGGGGTTGCTTGTATACAGTGGGTCAGGGAGGAATATGCCAGGCGCCTTGTGATACTCTTCCGCCTCTTTGTGGCCGTGAACAGTGGTGCAGCAATACAGCCTGCTGTTTGACAAGGCCTCAGATGTGTGAGAGGAAAGGGGGTGTTATACTTTATTAAAAAATTATTGGGGGCCCTGGGTGGCTCAGTCCATTAAGCACCTGACTCTTGGTTTTGGTTCAAGTCATGATGTCACATTTTGTGGGATCAAGCCCCAAGTCAGGCTCTGTGCTGAGCATGGAGCCTGCTTGGGAGTCTCTCCTCTCTCTCTCTCTCTCTCTCTCTCTCTCTCCCTCTCCCTCTATCAAAAATAAATAAACTTTATAAAAATAATAGTAAGGGCTCCTGGGTGGCTCAGTTAAGCGTCTGGCTTCAGCTCAGGACATGATCTCACAGCCCGTGAGTTAGAGCCCCGAGACGGGCTCTGTGCTGACAGCTCAGAGCCAGGAGCCTGCTTCCCATTCTGTCTCCCTCTCCCTCTGCCCTTTCTCTGCTCACAGTCTGCCTCTCTCTCCCAAAAATAAATAATAAGAAAATGTATATTAAAAATAATAATTTTGAAAAGAATCATTTAGGTCAGATAGGGTTGATAACCACTGCAGATGATCATAAGTAACGTTAATCATGAAAACATTCTCATGTGTTCAAAATGTTGTTTAAGAAGACAGGGTACTTACTCATTTTTTTAATTACCAGTAAAAATTATTTAAATTAAGCCATGAGGCTTAAAGGGCTAAGCTTCAATTACCTGAGGAAACTTTTGCATAGAAGAGGCAGTGTGAGGGGTGCCTAGGTGGCTCAGTCAGCTAAGCGCCTGACTTTGGCTCAGGTTGTGATACTGCGTTCGTGGGTTCAAGTCCCGCATCGGGCTCTGTGCTGACATCTCAGAGCCTGGACCCTGCTTCAGATTCTGTGTCTCCCTCTCTCCCTGCCCCTCCCCTGCTCATGCTCTGTCTCTCTCTCTCAAAAATAGAACACAGGGTCCCTATGTGGCTCAGGGGGTTGAGTGTCAGACTTCGGCTCAGGTCATGATCTCACAGTCTTTGGGTTCGAGCCCCGCGTCGGGCTCTGTGCTGGCAGCTCAAACCCTAGAGCCTGCTTCAGATTCTGGGTCTCCCTCTCTCTGTGCTTCTCTCCCATTTGCATTCTCTCTCTCTCAAAATAAATAAACATCAAAAAATTTTAATAAAAACACATTTAAAAAGTTAAAAAAACTCTATAAAAAATAAATAGTAAGATCTTTCCAAATTAAATTCCTCTACTGATGGCATACTCTAAATGTCATTTAGGCCTGTTCATGTCATTCATTCAAAATCATACTTGCCCATGTTGCCTTTAATGAAGAGTAAATCAGCAGCTTTTAAAAGCATGGGATTTTCTAAGTTTAAAAAAAGTAATTTTCATTTATATTTCTTTCTTTAATTTTCATGTTTATTCATTTCCTGAGAGAGAGAGAGAGAATGAGAGGGTGTGAGCTGGGGAGAGAGAAAGAGGGAGACACAGAATCTGAGGCAGGCTCCAGGCTCTGAGCTGTCTGTCAGCACAGAGCCCAAAATGGGGCTCAAACTCCTGAACCAGGAGACCATGACCTGAGCCAAAGTCAGATACTTAACTGACTGAGCCACCCAGGCACCCCAGTAATTTTCATTTATACTTCTAATGGGAATAGAATTAACAATTAATCTTTAATTCATCTCATTACATGTAACTGCTGCTAACAGTATCTGAAAGAAGTAAGCCTAAGAGAGGCTTATCTCAACCGATATTTAAGGTGGTTTCAAATCTTCATAATTAAGTCTGTCTTGGTCTTTTAATTATGTATGATTTCCCCCCAAACTGCAATAATTAAAACCAAACCAAATCCAGGAAAGGGGTAAATCGAAGAAAATGTATCTGAACAGTAGACATTCTTGACTGGTAAACAAAACAAAATTTCTTGGAAAATCCTGTTTCCCATGACATTTCAGTGAAATGTCACAGTAAAATCTACAATTTTAGAGGGTCAAAAATAGAATTCTTGGTAGCTTAGTACTTTCTGATGCCATAAAGAGGAACAATTAACATTGTTAAACATTTTTTTTAAAGTGGGGAGAGGGAGGCATCTGGGTTAAAACATTTATGGAAAATAGAGAAACTGCTATTAGTGGAATCACTAAATGCCAGGTAATCTGCTAGATTTTTTTAAAGTTTTTTTTTTTTAACACTTATTTATTGTTGAGAGACAGAGCACGAGCAGGGGAGGCACAGAGAGAGAGGGAGACACAGAATCCAAAGCAGGCTCCAGGCTCTGAGATGTCAGCAGAGAGTCCGATGTGGAGCCAGAACTCATGAACCACAAGATCAGGACCTGAGCTGAAGTCAGACGCTTAACTGATGGAGCCACCCAGGTGCCCCTAGATGTTCTTTTTAAAAAAAAAATTTTTTTTTAATGTTTCATTTATTTTTGAGAGAGAGAGAGACAGCATGAGCAGGGGCAGGGCAGAGAGAGAGAGACACACAGAATCTGAAGCAGGCTCCAGGCTCTGAGCTGTCAGCACAGAGCCTGACGCGGGGCTTGAACCCATAGAACCGTGAGATCATGACCTGAGCCGAAGTCGGATGCTTAACCGACGAGCCACCCAGGTGCCCCCCAGATGTTTTTAATCATCCGATAGCATAGATATTACCCCCAAGAAATTCCAAGGAGCAAAGTAGTAAAGTTACTTTAAATCAGTTACTCTCCAAACACAGAGCAGACCGAGACTGACACTGCAACCATACCGGTAAGAAATCTGAGCCCTTGCAGTGCCTGGGTGGCTCAGTTGGTTGAGCATCGGACTCTTGATTTCAGCTCAGGTCATGTTATCATGGTGGTGGTATGGAGCCCCACATCAGGCTCTGTGCTGAGCATGCTGCCTGCTTGAGATTCTCTCTCCCTCACTTGTACACGCTCTCTCTTTCTCTCAAAAAAAAAAAAAAAAAAAGGAAATCTGAGCTCTTCCAATTCACTGAACTCCTACCCCCAAGGAATTAGCTGATAGGTGAGAAATGAAGGACTCAAAGGGCTGGAAGCTTCTTTACATTAGGAATTTCAACATGGAGGCTTGATTAGAACTAGGTTTTTGTTTTGTTTTGTTTTGTTTTGTTTTTAAGGCAGTGATACTTTACAGGTGCTGTGTATTTTCTATTGTATCACCCTAGAAGCAGATCAACACATCATCTGCTTGTCAATCTGAGGTTCAGATTGATCCCTGAGTTCACGTTATCAGCTTGATCCCTTCCTTATAAAATTCTCTGTCAACTTTCCTCCATTGACGTTTTAACCTCCACTGATGTTTTCAACTTTCAGTGGTGAATGGTGCCTGGATCCATTCTTTCTTCTTTTTAATGTTTATTTACTTATTTTTGAGAGAACAAGCAGGGAAGGGGATGAGAGACACACACACAGAATCCGAAGCAGGGTCTCTGAGCTGTCAGCACAGAGCCCGACGCGGGGGCTCAAAGTCAAACCATGAGATCATGACCTGAGCCCAAGTTGGACGCTTAACCAACTGAGCCACCCAGGCGCCCCTGGATCCATTATTTCATTAAGAGTTATAACATAGTGCCTTTCTAACATCTCTTCTGTGTTCACCAGAAGGAATTCTCTTTAAAAAATTTCCCTTCATCAACCATCAGTTTACAGGATCAGTAAGGACTAGAGAAATAGATACCAGTGGTGAAATATTGGATGTGGGAAATCCTTTTAAGACAAATGACCCAGTTTCATTAGCAAAGAAACAGAATGTGAGGGGCAAAAGACACAGATTGTAATTCTGAGAGACCACACATTGGTAATGTGTGGACCCTGACTGGGTCCTGATTCAAACCAAGCAACTATAAAATGATATTTTTTTAAAGACAAACTTTAAATATAGACTCAACGTCAGATAAGGAATTATTTCATTAGGTATAATAATGGCATATTTTTAAAAACTAAAAGGTATACAGGGGTGCCTGGGTGGCTCAGTCGGTTAAGCATCCAACTTCAGCTCAGGTCATGATCTCACAGTTCGTGGGTTTGAGCCCCGCATCGGGCTCTGTGCTGACCTCTAGTCAGAGCCTGGAGTCTGTTTCAGATTCTGTGTCTCCCTCTCTCTCTGACCCTCCCCTGCCCATGCTGTCTCTCTCTCTCTCAAAAATAAATAAAACATTAAGGGCGCCTGGGTGGCTTAGTCGGTTGAGCGTCCGACTTTCGCTTAGGTCATGATCTCGCAGTTCGTGGGTTCAAGCCCCGCGTCAGGCTCTGTGCTGACTGCCAGCTCAGAGCCTGGAGCCTGTTTCAGTCTGTGACTCCCTCTCTCTCTGACCCTCGCCTGCTCACGCTGTCTCTCTCTCTCCTAGAAATAAATAAAACATTTTTAAAAATTAAAAAAAAATAAAAGGCATACAGAAATATTATGAGTGAAATGGTATGGGATCTGGCATTTGTATTTAAACACATGAAGAAAATAGGTTGAGAAAGATGAAACAAAATTTGCAGAATGTTTTAATTTTTTCTTTAATGTTTTATTTTTGAGAGACTGCAAGCAGGGGAAGGGCAGAGAGAGCCGGGGTGGGTGGGGGACAGAGGTTCCAAAGCAGGCTCCACCCTGACAGCAGTGAGCCTGATGTGGGGCTTGAACTCATGAACCTCGAGATGATGACCTAAGCCAAAGTCAGATGCTCAACCAACTAAACCATCCAGGAGGTCCTACAGTCAAACTTGTTAAAACTTCTGCAATGAATGTTTTTAACTTAAATGTTTTTAAATGTTTTTAATTTTTGAAGCTGGGCTATATGCACTTAGAAGTTCATTATTATACTTCTACATTATATTTTTTAAAATTACCAATATAGGGGCACCTGCGTGGCTCAGTCAGTTGAGCCTCCAACTCTTGATTTTGGCCCAGGTCATGATTCCAGGGCTGTGGGATCAAGTCTCGCATTGGGCTCTGTCCTGAGAGAGCATGGGGCCTGCTTAAGATTCTCTCCCCCTCCCCCCCACCCTCCGCTCTCTGCCCTTCCCCTGCTTGCACACACTCTCTCTCAAATTAAAAAAAAAAAAAAGTTTTTAATTACCAACATAGAACTAGCCAGCTTTCCCTAAATGACTCAAATTAAGTGTATTCATATTATCTATATCCCAAAAGGCTGGGTTGACTGAGCCACCCAGACGCCCCAAAACTAACTGATCTTTTTTTTTTTAACTAATCGGTCTTTAACTTTACATTCCCTCTATCAACAACAAGAAACAAAACCAATTACCTAACCAAACAAAACTTTAGCTTATGGATTTAGTGGCAGATAGCAACCTCTTAAAATTGGTAAAATGATCAGGGCTTGGGATTCTCTCTTCCTCTCTGCCTCTCCTTCATGCGCACTCTAAAAATAAATGAACTTTTAAAAAAAGGTAAAATGATCAACTCTTTTAAGAATTAAAATTGTTTCGACCTGTTTATTTGCAAAAGTTCAGTCTACTAAGCCGAAAATTACACCATTATTGATACTATTATTTGTAATGAATTCTTCTGACCATAATATTTGAAAATGTAGCCTGTTGGGGTGCCTGGGTGGCTCAGTTGGTTAAGTGTTTGACTTTGGCTCAGGTCATGATCTCATGGTTCCTGAGTTCAAGCCCCGCATCGGGCTCTGTGCTGACAGGTCAGAGCCGGAAGTCTGCTTCGGATTCTGTGTCTCCCTGTCTCTCTGCTCCTCCCCCTCTCACGCTCTTTCTATCAAAAATAAACATTAAAAGTGTAAAAAAAAATGTAGCTTGTTAAGCAGCACTGGATGTTTAAATGTAAAATGTTTTCTTTGCACCAAGTTTTGTGGGAATCACAAATTTTAAATTGGAAAGAATTTAAAAACTCAGTCTACCTATCTGACAAAGTGTGTCTTCATTCATTCACTCATTCATGTCAAGATAAGCTTTAAATACTGGTGTGTGCCTACCTACTTAAAACAGAATGCATTTTTTAATTAAAAACTTTTTACTGTTTATTTTTAAAACTTTTTATTTAATGTTTATTTTTGAGAGAGAAACAGAGTGAGAGTTAGTGGGGGTGGGGGAGGCGCACGCAGAGACAGGGAGACAGAATCCAAAGCAGTCTTCAGGCTCTGAGCTGTCAGCACAGAGCCAGATCTGGGGCTCGAACTCATGCACCATGAGATCATGACCAGAACTGAAATCGGACACTTAACCAACTGAGCCACCCAGGCACCCTAAAACATAATACGTTTTCAAATGACCATGCCATTTAACTATGTGGTGGTTGAAGCTACATACCAACTACTGAAGAAAAATGAATGGAATCCAAATGTAAAACTTCCTATTAACTATCACTTTCCATTTCATCCTGGGTCATTTCACAGTAGAACTGTGAACAAAAATCAAACTGATGGTTCTTGATTCAATGAAGTATGCTTTAAGCACAGTTCTGGAATTTAGGAAACCTGAGTTGAAGTCACAGTGTAGACACAATTGAAGAGACTTAAACCACTTCCCATGTTTTTAGCATCTAGCTCAAGGTTACTCAGAGGGATAGTTTTCAATTAAAAAAAAAAAAAAACTTTTGTTTTAGAGAGAGTGTGAGCACACACGAGTGGGGGAGAGGGTCAGAGGGGGAGGAAGGGAATCTCAAGCAGGCTCCACGTTGAGTGGGGAGCCCTACGCGGAGCTCAGTCCTATGACCCTGGGATTGTGACATGCACCGAAATCAAGAGTCAGACACTCAACCGACTGAGCCACCCAGGCGCCCCTACTTTTCATTTTTATGAAGTATTCAACTTCATAAGGTAATTTGCTATCAATTGAGTAACAGCAAGAGTCAATTTTATTCACCTACCCTGAAAATTCTGATGAATGCTTGGATGCATGAGAGAATACCTGATAAATATGCAGTAGCAGAAAACATTGCAAATAACCCTTTTAGCTGCAGTTTTCAAAATGCCTCATAAAATCCAAGTTCTCAAAATGGACTAGATTGGAATGTAGGAACTGAACCCATAAAACGCCCAGAAGTAAACACAGGTGGTCCTTGACAGTTCTTGGCGGTAATATTTTGGATTTTTTTTGCAACAAAAGCAATAAACAAGTGGGACTACATCATACTAAGTTTTTGCACAGGAAAGGAAACCACCAACAAAATGTAAAGGCAACCTACTGAATGGATGAAAATACTAGCAAACCATATAGTGGAGAAGGGGTTAATATCCAATATATGAAGAATTCTTACCACTCAAAGGAAAATAGTCTGATTTAAAAATGGGCACAGGATCTGAAACAACACCCATTACACAACCAAACAAAACTTTAGCTTGTATATTTGCCCCAAGATGACATACAGATGGCCAACAGACACCTAAAGAGATGTTCAACATCATAAGTCATCAAGAAAATGGAAATCAAAACCACAATATCACCTCACAATCTGTTAGAATGACTATTATCAAAGACAAGAAGTAAGTGTTGGCCAGCAAGTGGAGAAAAGGGAACACTTGTGCGCTGTTGGTGAGAACGTAAGTCGGTACAGCCACTATGGACAACAGTATGGAGGCTTCTCAAATAATTAAAATAGAACTGCCATATGCTCCAGCAATGCCACATCTGAGTTATCTAAGGAAAAAGAAAACACTAGCTGAAAAGATACATATGCCACCCCCCATGTTCACTGCAGCATTATTTACAATAGCCAAGATATGAAAACCTAAGTGGATAAAGAAAACATGATACATGTGTGCACACACTCTATCAGCTATTGAAAAAGAATAAAATCCTGTCATTTTGTTTGCAATGGCAAACAAAACACGGTTGGACCTTGAGGCATTATGCTAAGAAGCCAGAGAGAAAAAAAACAAATACTATGTGATCTCTCTTATATGTGGGATCTAAAATAAACAAAAACCACCACAAAGAAAAAACAAAATAAAACAAAAAAGCCTGAGGTGCCAGGGTGGCTCAGTCCATTGAGCATCTGACTCTTGATTTCGGTTCAGGTCAGGATGCAAAGGTCATGTGATCAAGCTCCTAGTTGGGCTCTTCGCTGAGCACCTGCTTCAGATTCTCTCTATCCCTTTCTCTCTGCCCTTCTCCTGCTAGTGAGCCCACTCTCTCTCAAAGTAAATAAGCATTTCAAAAAAACAAACAAAAATCCTCCCAAAAAACTCAGATTGATGGTGGTTGCAAGAGGTAGGGGGAGGGGATGCCAGGGGGTGGGCAAAATGGTTGTGAAAAGGGGTCAAAAGGTACAATTTTTAGTTATGGCATGGGGACATGGTGTACAACATGACGACTATGGTCAGTAATACTGTATTGCGTATTTGAAAGTTGCTGAAAGAGTAAATCTTCAAAGTTCTCATCACAAGAAAACATTTTAACTGATGGATGTTAACTAGACTTGGCAATATATACAAAAAATGTACACCTAAAACTAACATGTCAATTATACCTTAATTAAAATTTCTTAAAAATATTTATATTGAGAGGGGAGGAGGGAGGGAGAGAGAGAGGAGAGAGAGAGAGAGAGAGAGAGAGAGAGAGAGAGAGAGAGAGAGAGAGAGACTCAAACACAGCACTNGAGAGAGAGAGAGAGAGAGAGAGAGAGAGAGAGAGAGAGGGAGAGAATCCCAAGCAGGCTCCACACTGTCAGCACAGAGTCCCACTCGGGGCTCAATCTCATGAACCATGAGGTTATGACCAAAGCCGAGATCAAGAGTCAGACACTTAACCGACTGAATCACACAGGTGCCCCTAAATGTTTTCTCAGGCAAAAATCTAGTGCTTTCAGAAAATGAGTTCAGAAGGGCCTGGGTGGCTCAGGCAGTTGGGCGTCCAATTCTTGATTCCGGCTCAGGTAATGATTTCCCAGTTCAGTGGTTCAAGCCCCATGGCAGGCTCTGGACAGTACGGAGGCTGCTTGCAATTCTGTCCCTCTCTCTGCCCCTCCCCCACTCATGTAAGCACTCTCAAAGTATACTTAAAAAAGAAATGAGTTCAGAAGCACAAGGCTAAAGCCTTAGGAATCTCAGAGCTCACAGGAAGGAAGATTGGCAATAGATAATGATCCCAGAGGTACCACCTGAACTACTAAAATATTTCTTCTATCTTTAATGAAATTTCACTTTAATTTCCAAATTTCTAGAAATTATACCAAGGTATTAGCAAACACGCTCTGTGAAGAATGTAAATACTTTTGAGAAGACAATGTGGGTTAGCAATCATTAACTTCTTAGAAATGGTGTGGACATTTTTTCGGAAGAAAAACATCTTAAGTTCAGCTACTCTGAGACAGTTAATTTCTGATGGAGAAAGTAAACATTAATTTGGAAATTTGAAGCACTTGCAGGGAAAGGGCCAGAGGCTTAGATAATACGGCAGCACTGGTAAAATGGAAAGAGGGGAAAATCAAGGTTGGCAGACACCTTTTCTCTCCACAGCAACATTGCTAGGGTCAGGGAAAACCTTTTTTTTTTTTTTACATCAAACACTCCTTTAAAAAACCTTGTCACTTACGGTCAGGGAAATACAAATCAAAACTACAATAAGCTATTACGTCACACCTGTCAGAATGGCTAAAATTACCAACTCAGGAAACAACAGGTGCTGGTGAGGATGTGGAGAAAGGAGTCCTCTTACACTGCCGGTGGGGACGCAAACTGGTGCAGCCACTCTGGAGAACGGGATGGAGTCCTCAAAAAGTTAAAAATAGAACTATCTCCTGCTAGGTATTTACCCAAAAGATTAAAAAAATACAGATTTGAAAGGACACATGCACCCTGATGTTTACAGCACACTGTCAACAAATTATGGAAAAGAGCCAAAATGTCTGTCAACTGATGAACGAATAAAGATGTAAGGGGTGCCTGCGTGGTTAAGTGTCTCACTCTTGATTTCCACTCAGGTCATGATCTCATGGTTCGTGAGATTGAGCCCAATGTTGGACTCTGTACTGACAGCACAGAGCCTGCTAGGGATTCCCTCCCTTTTCACCCCTCCCTGCTGTGCATGCATGGACTCTCAAAAAAACCAACAAAACCAACAAAAGAAAGGTGTGTACACACACTCAAATGGAATGTTACTCAGCCATACAAAACAATGAAATCTTGCCATTTGCAACACGGATGGAGCTAGAGTATTATGCTAAGTGAAATACGTCAAAGACAAATACCATATGTGGATTTTAAGAAACCGAACATAGGCGGTTAAAAAAAAAAAAAAAAGAGGAAAACCAAGAAACAGACTCTTAACTAGAGACAATTGATGGGTTACCCAGAGGGGAGGTAGGTAGGAGAGATGAGTTATATAGGTGACGGAGATTAAAGAGTGGGCCTGTTAAATGTTCATTTTTGAGAGAGAGAGAGAGAGAGAGAGAGGGTGTGTGTTAGGGGGGCAGGGGCAGAGAAAGACACACAGAATCCGAAGCAGGCTCCAGGCTCTGAGCTGTCAGCACAGAGCCCGATGCGGGGCTCAAACTCCCAAACCGTGAGATCATGACCTGAGCCGAAGTTGGACGCTTAACCGACTGAGCCACCCAGGTGCCCCTAAGGACTGCCCTTGTGATGAGCACTATATATTGTTCAGTTCTGAGTCAAAATTCTATACCTGAAACTAGTATTACACTGTATGTTAACTGGAACTTAGATAAAAGCTTGGGGAGAAAACAAAACCCTTAACACATAGAATATAGTCCAACTATTTTATGAGGGCACATTTACCGTATGTGTACTGCATCAGAGGCATAAGCATTAATTTATGCAGTGATCCTATGGTAAAATTTTAGCTTTCTTAAATTTCTAGTCAAATTCAGGAACATAAGCATTGTTACACTGGCCAATGCCACCTGTGAATAATGTCGGGAACCCAGCCTGGTTTCGGTTTGTCATACAAGAAAATTCCATGTGTTCTGTTTAATATACAGACAACTCAAACCTTAGTGTAATGCACTTATAAAATGGCAATACTTTTGACAAAAAAGCCAACTTGTATCAATCAATTATGGATTCTATAACAAATAGTATTTCTACCTGGCAGTTGTTATTTACTATATTAAGTAACATTTACTATGTAGTTTCTTCCTCTTTTTTAATGTTTATTTTTAGAGCGAGCACCAGTGCACACACTGGGGAGGGACAGAAAGAGGGGGGGACAGAGGATCCAAAGCTGGCTCTGCTGACAGCAGAGAGCCTGATGAAGGCTCAAACACACAAACTATGAGATCATGACTTCTTGGCCCGAGCCAAAGTTGGAACCTTAACCCAGTGAGCCACCCAGGTACCCTTATGTATAGTTCCTAACGTGAAAACAGGTAAGTTAGAAAAAACACCTATAGGCAAACAAAAACTACCATGTTAACTAACCAATTATGGTCTGGAAATTTCTGCAAAGGTTTCTTCCCAAAGTGTTTTCCAATCAAGTCATTCTTTTGCTCCAGTAAAGATTAACACAAACATAAACTGCTTAACAACCTAATTCTCATAGGCGGAGTGAACTTTAAGTTATTTACTTCATTTGATATGGAAACTGAGGCTAGACAATTTCAAAACTCACGATTTGGTATTAAAAATTAATCCTCATGCATCAGATTCCTATTTCAAAGTTTGCAACTTTCCGGTTAGACTTTACTCTTAAATGAAGTGTGTATGTGCTTTTCTTAACCAACCGGTCACGACCGACAAACTGGGTGCTTTTCTCTGAATGCTACTTCTCCCTACTGACATCACCCAAGGAGACAAAACACAATTCTTAAAATTTAATGATATTCCAACAGTAAACATTTCCTATGGGTTTTGGTTTCCAATACCTGCCTATCAGGAGTTAATAATACTTATTACCTGTTTAACAATTACAGAAAAACTTTAAAGTTAAGAAAAGTTCTGAATTTGAGGTATATAAAGAATATTCATTAAGAATAAAGTAGTCAAGATTTCCTTTTACTCAAAAAAATCACTTCAAAGAATTGACCTCCATGTACAAAAGACAGGATCAATCACATTTATCACTGGACACAAAGAATATTCCAAAGGTCTTTAAAAATGGTAATTAATCCCAAAAAGAAAAATTAACTTTAACTTGTATAGTTCATTATCAAGACCATACTTGCTTAACAAGGTAATTATGCTATTGATACAAAACATACAGTATTTACACTTAACTGTACAAAATAATTTAATGTTTACAAAAATATTAGAATGTTTAGAGTTGACTGACACAGTCTTAAGTAATCTCTTCTAGAGAAGTATATAGTAAGACCACTGATTTCCGTTTCATTTCTTTTTTAATAAGTCAAAGAAAGGATGCTGCAAGGCTTCATCCAAGGTAATTCTTTTCACTGGATCATATTCTAACATTCTTCGTACCAGATCAAACAGTTTCTCATGTTCTTCGTCATGGGAAAGCATAAATTCCTGGGGAAAGAAATATTTTTGTTTAAGGAAGAGATTTAAAAATAGTTTTTAAAAACCTTTTATAACCTTTCTAATCTTTTTTACCTTTAATGGTTTGCAGCGTCTCCTAACGTATCTACCCGCAGAACTATGCTCATCCCAATCTAGCTGGTTATGATGAAAGTACTTGCGTTTTCTGTAAGAAAAAGAAGTCTGAATCAGAAACAACAAAAGAGCTACACATTTATCCTAATCTCACCAGAACACATGGAAGCACGAACATAGTCTATCTACGCTGACGCACGCACACACACACACGCATACGATTTTTTAAAATCCAGCAATGACATACTGGATCAAACATACTGTGTAACCCATCTTCCCTAATCTTGTGCCCCCTAAGGTTCCCATGCCCTACCTAAGTGGTTCAGAAATACCACACATGGAACAGTGACAGCTTATGGACCCATTCCCATAAATGTGGATTTCACGAGATCTGGAGTGGGGGGAAGCTGTGTTTGCCAACCACTCTAGTATCCTGTTCAAAGGCACACAGCTAGCTAGTGATAGTATGGAATACAAACAGACATGGCTAGGACTCCAAAATCAACCTTTTTACTACTCTATGTATTATGTTTATAGCAAGTGAGGAAAACATTTCTGCAAAGTTGAACTCGAGTGTAAAAAGACACTATTAGTAGATCACAAGGTAAATACTGCGTTACTTTTTAAAAATCTGACTTTATGGTTCATAGCAGCACTCTCCACAATAGCTAAAACATGGAAAGAGCCTAAGTGTTCATCANATTCAAAATCTGAAGTCCTGGAACAAGCAATAACCACAAAGTTGGGTTTTCTGTAATTTGAATACAGGCCACTGCCTGGACCCAAAAAGGCTTTAATCTTATAGCATACCTTGTCTTCTGAATCATGTGTGTTGGTATGGGTCCTAATATTCGTTCCATCATTGCCAGGTGCTCTTTACTATCATGAGTCTAAAACACAAAGGAAAAAGAAATTTAGCACTTTTCCCTCCCTTACATGCACAGTAAAGGAAAATACAAGAAAACAGAGCTGACACAAAAGGACCAGATTTAGACAGCTGCGTAGTTTATATCACACTCTAACTTCAGAGATGAAACAATACTGAGTGAGGTATACACCAATAAAACTAAAGTCTGATATCCAACAGTAAGGTTCTGTATAGCAAGCAGATAGACAATTTAATGTGAAACTAAACAATTTCCTTGGTATTTTCATTTCTTACACTGTTCACTGAAGACTGACTAGGGATCAGTACCAGAAAAACAGTCTCCTCATTTAATCAGTTGCTGACCCCAAACTGACTTCCAGTCACCAATGAAGAGCGTATGTTAACATTTACTACTGAGCAATAAAAATAGAGTTGTAATAATTCTCACAACAATCCTGAGCTCGGTACGTGGGCACATGACTTTCAAAGGAGTTAAGATACTAGCCCAAGGTCACACAGCTCATAAATGAGAAAAGGTGAGCTACGGATCTAAGTCAAAATTTATCTTCTTCAGTCATACAGGAACAGAGCTTTGGCTCAAGTGGAAGAGAGAAAACTGGCACACTTAAAGCTGAACAGTATGCTCCTAGATCAAAGGTTGGCAAACTTTTGTAAAGGTCCAAACGGTAGTATTTTAGGCCTGGCTGGTTATAAATGGTCTCTGTCATGTATTTTTTTGTTTAAAAGCAGGCATCCAGGCAGAGTATCATCCACCAACTCCTCCATCTGCAGAGCAGATGCTTTTTAAATTCTATCAAACTACTGTTCCTAGCACATTGCTTCCAAAACGTTAAGTCCCTAATTCAGAACAGAAGTAATACTAGCTCTGCACTTATTTTTTTATTTTCCAAACCAATACAGCTTTTATTCCTTCTTTAAAATATCACTAATAAGGGGCGCCTGGGTGGCTGAGTCCGTTAAGTGTCCAACTTTGGGTCAGATCACGGTCTCACAGTTTGTGAGTTCGAGTCCTGCATTGCGCTCTGTGCTGTCAGTGCAGTGCAGCTTGGGAGTTCTCTCTCTCTCCCTCTCTGCCCCTACCCCACTCATGCTATCTCAAAATAAATAAATTAAGTTTTTAAAAATATATATCAAAAAGAAGTCTGAAAAACCATTCAGCCTCTTGTCAATCCACAGCTGGACAACTTACATCTTATTCATAAGCCTGCCGAATAGTCCCTTTTACAGAAACACAGAAACCACCCCAAACTGTTCTGATCTCTTTGTTTATAACTGCTATGGCTTGCTCAATCAGAGCAACTGAGTTTGATACAAGTTCAATGTCATTTCCTTCAAGAACTCCTCTTTCTGGGCTTGGGAGATACTCAACAAGTGAACCCTGCCACTGTATTTCTCACCCAAGAAATTTTGGATTTCAACAAGAGAAATCATTCTGCTGAATAATAACGATGATGGGGAAACGAGCATACACGGACCTCATCTTCTAATGGAAGCCAGCGTAATATCCTTGATCGTGGTCTGTAGAGACAGAAAAGAACTGGCTACTGTTCACTATTTCCCCGCCATTTGTCAACCTAGAGCCTCCTTTTTCTTTCCCAGGAGACGGAGTACGTTGAGATGACTGAAGTCCCTTCGCAGGGTTCCTTTGGGGCCGTTCACATTAACAGCGCATCCCCTCAGAGTGGTGTCGACATTTTCTGGAATGTCGACAGTGTGACTGTCGAGAATGTCTTCATTCTCACAGTAGTTGCAGCAAAGGGCTAGTTCCGCATTTTTAAGAAGTTCCTTAGTTGAAGAGTATTTTGGAGGGGGGAATTCAAAATAAAAACCTTATCTCAAACCAATGTTAATAATCTGCACTCAAGACCTCAGAGTGATTTACAATCACAGATCATATGAAGCAACTATTTTGTGTGTCAGATGAAGAAATTGTGCATTCTGCTCAACTTTTCCTTGACCCTCTGCTTACAGACCAGACACTACCTCCAAGAACTGAGTAGTCACCATGTTCTAGGTATCAAACTTGTCTATGAAGTCAGAGTACTTTTAACAGGATCTCTATGGATTAGAAACAGGAGAAGTCTGGTGACGGGCCCCTCAGGCAGTGAACACACATTCTACAATAGCCACCACCTAAGTGACTCTTACTCCTCATAGCTTCCTCTCCACCCTGTACTGCCCCCAACTTCAAATCAACCTCAACAGCAGAAGCCAGAACCCACCAAATCTGCACCCCCAACTCCCAAAACAAATCACAACACTCTGATCACATTACAACCCTACTTCAAGCTCTTTAATGGTTGCACGACTTAGATCTTCCAAGACTGTTAGATGTCAGTTGTAAGGAAAACTTTAAAGGAAAAAAATCAGAGACTTAAAAAATATTTATTTTTTGTTTTGCCAAATAAGGACTTTAATTTTAAAAACCCAATTACCGACAACTATTATCATCATTCCATAAAAGGGGCATTTTAGTACCCAAAACAAACAAAAGGGTTGGAGGGATCATCTCTAATTAAATGCCAGAATGACAAACTTACAAAATCATTTTCACTTGGATTAGTCCACATTCTGGAAACCATGAACTTCTGGGAAGTAAGTACCTTTCTATCCAAACAAGTTCACGATGAGTCAGTCCTTGCCTACTGACCTCACTTCCCCATCATGCAAGACAGTCTGACAGCACTATCTCCCGTCCCCTGACTAGAGACCACTCTTTCGTGACTCTCCATACTTATGGGTACAAGATCTTCTTCCAGCGCTGGCCACCACTCTCTGTTTTCTGAAAAACCTCCAATCTTCAGGGGCACCTGGGTGGCTCAGTTGGTTAAGTGCNGTCTCTCTCTCAGAAATAAAACATTAAAAAAATTTAAAAACAAAACTCTAGTCTACCTTCTGGCACTGGCTTCATTTCTGTACCTCCTCAGGGACACTTTCTCTGAGGAAATTTAACAGTCCATCTTTCCTGGGTTCCCACTACACTTTTTTTTTTTAAAATACTTTTATTTATTTCTAGGGGAAAGAGAGACAGCATGAGCAGGGGAGGGTCAGAGAGAGTGGGAGACACAGACTCTGAAATAGGCTCCAGGCTCTGAGCTGGCAGTCAGCACAGAGCCTGACGCGGGGCTCGAACCCACGAACCACAAGATCATGACCTAAGCGAAAGTCGGATGCTTAACCGACTAAGCCACCCAGGCGGCCCCCCACTACACTTTCTACATTGTTCCACAACAGCAAATACCACAGTGCACTGTAAGCTTTCCCACATCTATCTTTTGCATGACTTCTTGGAAGACAGAGATGTTCTTTTTATCTTTATACACTTAGTGCCTTAAAATGTGCCTAGAGTGTCACAAAGTAAAATACAACTTATCGTTCCTGAATTATTTTATAAAAAGGAGTGACTTGCTCACAGGCTGTGTTGACAGTCAATATAACCAGAACAGAATTATAATTGGCCACAGTAACACTAACATAAATTTATGCTGCAAGAGTTCAACAAAAAAATGAGAACACAAGACAATATTAAACCATGTGATAAAAACTCCAATCACATGGAAAACAGAATTATGACCATTCACCAAGAGTAGTATTTCATCCAACTATGGTTTTAGAGAAAAAGGACCATTCTGCATATATAACGGTTTTTCGTTTTTTTATTTTAGAGAGAGAGCATACAAGTGGGGGGGAGGGGCAGAGGTAAAGAGAAAGAGAGGGAGCATCCCAAGCAAGCTCCACACTCAGCACAGAGCCCGACACGGGGGCTCAGTCCCACAACCCTGGGATCAGGACCTGAGCCAAAATCAGGAGTCAGGCGCTCAATAAACCGAGCCATCCAGCCATCCCATTTTACAGAAGTTTTAATCTTAACACTACAGGAACTTTTCAAAATGGAAGCCAACACTTTAACATGCTCTTAACACTGAAAATTATGAAATGGCATTTACTACATACCTGGAAGACTGTGAAACCAAGGTAATATTCGATAAGAATGCAGCCTATGCTCCAAACATCACAAGGTTGAGACCAACCTAAAGCTGTAAAAACAAAAGCACACACTTTTATATGCAGCAAGTTTTTACTGCCAATACACCACATCCCTTCCCTACATGGGTGCTCTCTTTACACAAATAAAATGGTACACTCAGGGTTTACATTTTAGTTTTATATAAAATGTTGCTCAGTATGCTCTCACAACTCTCCATATCTCTACATCAAATTAGTGTTTTAATCTGGGGAGTAGGCATTTTATGTAAAATAAAAGAGGGATTAGCAAATATTTTCCAAGTATAACTACCAATTTGTGCAAATACTCCGTATTCTCTGAACTGTATGCAATGGGGTGCATTGTTACCCCCAGTTCTTGGTTGTTCTGGGAAATTTTACATTTTATTATAGTAAATACAGGTGGACAATTAACCTCAGAATGTAATTACTAACCACTTTTCAATTTATCAGCTCAACGCTGGAGTTTACTCCTTACATTAAAAACAACAACAAAACGGGGTGGGGGGTGCCTAGGTGGTTCAGTGGGGTTAAGTGTTATTAACTCCTAATTTTGGCTCAGGTCATGATCTTGGACTTTGGTTCATGAGATCAAGCCCCACACTGGGCTCTGTGCTGACAGCATGGAGTCGGCTTGGGATCTTGTATCCCTCCATCTCAGCCACTCCCCCACTCACACATTTGTGTGCCCTCTCTCAAGAATAAACAAAACAAACAACAAAAAAAGGAACGGGTCATAATCTCATGGTCATGAGTTCAAGCCCTTCCCTTGGGCTCCATGCTGGGCATGGAGGCTGCTTAAGATTCTCTCTCTCTGCCTGTCTCCTCCTTGAGCTCTCAAAAACACAAAGAACTATGGTTTTAGATAAACAATAAAAGGGTTATAAAAGGGAATTACAAGCAGTTTCATTATAAGCAAAATTATAGAGCCATTTAAATCACAGAAGGATCTACTTATATATGTACTCTTCAGGCGGTCTGTACATGATTACATATACTTTCTCCTTCACAATGCTCAATAGAATCCTCTTCAGGAAAGAATAAAATACCTAGTCTTAAGCCTGTACTCAATTGGAAAGGAGAAGAGTAAATCATACAGATGTTTTAATATTTTAAAGGCCAAAAATTTAGTAAAACAATTATGTATACATAAAACCTACTTTTTTTTTTAGTTTATTTTGAGAGACAGAGAGACACACGCACGTGTGCGTGCAGAGAAGAGAGAAGGTGACAGTGAATCCCAGGCAGCCTCTGTGCTGTCAGCATGGATGGAACCTGACTCGGGGCTAGATCCCATGAATCGGGAGATCATGACCTGACCTGAAATCGAGAGTTGCTTAATCGACTGAGCCAGCCACCAAGTGCCCCAATAAAACCTACTTTAAAAGACATTTTACTTTCAGTAACATCACTGAATTTTAAAGAAGAAGGAATACACAAAATAAACAAAAACCTTGACTGTGATTTGGTCATTTTATTTATTCACTTTTTAAAAATTTAGTCCTTTTACGTAACCCTCACAATGCCATCATTTGAACAAATGGGTAACTGAGCAGGAGTCTACAGTGACACATAACAGAATCTGCAATTGATAGATCTTGGACCCAAAATGACCATCTCTTCTCCAGCCATTCCTATCCAGCTTCTTCCCAGGTGACTGCAACCTTCTGCCACCCATCATTCTAAATCATCCCGTTCTCTGAGAAGTCCGTCCTCGTACTCTGGAATTGCCTATGGTTCGCTTCTACCAAAAACTTCATGTCTTTACTACCAATACCCAAGACAGGAGACCAACTGCATGACTACACCTTCCTCCCAACCTAATTCTGCCTCAATCCTCAGAATTAACACCCCACAAAAACAAAAAGGACCCTTCCTAATCTCCCAATCTCTTCTCCTCAAGGCCAATAACCCCAATTTATTTGGGATTTATATGATTGATCTATCTAGCCTGGCCATACTTGAAACTGCGTTATTGTCATTACTAAGAAGTGCTATATTTTATCCAATCTAGGAGGCCAGTAAGATGCTTGACTGTTTTATGTGCCAATAACAAAGAAAAAAATGCCAATTATTTTATGTTGTGCCTCATGTTTTGTTGTTGTTGCTTGGTTTTGCTCTGCTGAGCTCCATGTTAAAATGTGGAGGTAATCAACCTCTTGAAATTGACAACACACAAAGTTGTATCTTTTTAAACTCTGAGAATGCCTCTATGTCCACAAACTCTTCCCACATTCCGTTCCTAAACTATTGAAACACAACAGCTCCTTTCAGATCATACTAAGCAGAAATGTTATGATCGTTCATTTCAAAGACAAGCTCGAAAACTGGGCTGTCCAACATGGTAGCCAGTGGCCACATGAGGCTGTTTTATATCTAACATTTAAATTCACATAAAATTTAGAATTCAGTTCTCCTCAGTCACACTGGCCACACTGCAAGTACACAGAAGCCCACATGTGGCTAACGGCTACCATACCGGACATTGCAGACATAGAAGGCTTCCATCATATGGAAAGTTCTACTGACAAGCATTCCCTAATCTCAATTTCCTTATGCCTTTACCAATCCCCCACCCTAGGTAAAAACTGTTAGTGTGCTTTCCTACTCTTATTCTTAACTACCAGCTATCGGGCACATAAAAAGGTGAAAACTGGAAACTGATTCTATAAAATTTCAACTAGCCAACCTCAGCTGGACCTTACTTTTGACTAATAAGCTTATTCCATGTAACTATCTTCCAAGAGCACCTGATCTGAACTTCTCCCACTGTCTCTGAGCCCCAACCTCCTCTCCTTCACTCTATAAACAAGACCTAGTATGTGACATTTTAAGACATAAGATACACACTCCCTTACTGAATTCCCTTTTATTTCCAAACTCTGCACCTTAAGTCATTTTCTTCTTTAACCTTTTTCAGGTCAATGATTATCAAAGAAGCTCTCCTCTTAGACTAGCCCCTCTTTCTTCCTGACCTCCTCCTGGCTCTTTACTCAGACGACTGCCAAACATACCTTGAGTATTTTTACAGCACCATGCTTTTGTGACATGAAAATAGGAAACCCACATCACTTCAAAATCACATTGCTGTGATGTACTTAGCCAACAGAAATTGCCCTTTTATATCTTGTTAAGATTAGCATGTTGAAAAAATAACCACCTGGAATATCTTTACAAATGGTATCACATTTTTCCCACTCAGGAAGAATATTTACAGCAATGTCCAATTTTTAAGACAGGTAATAGTTTCTGTACACTGTTAAGATAATCACACCCAAAATCTCGTCTTTAATTACAGCAACAGGAAGGGTGGTGTCTTACTGACCCAAAATGACCTCTGGAGCTCTGTAATGCCGCGTAGACACCAAAGTACTATGATGCTCATCATCATATGTTGCACTTCCAAAGTCAACAACTTTGATATCTGTGTTTTTCAGTGTGCGTTCATCACGTTTCTAGAGAAGTGAAGTTGAGTCAACATGAAGATCAGTAAAGACATGAAAAACTTTACACACTTCAAAAGACTTGCATATGAATAATCTTTTTGATTTTCAATATAACTCCATGCGAAAGGTAAAGAAGGATGATCCTTTTAGGTTAAACCTCAGGATATAACCAGTCTTAGAAGTCAAAATCAACTCATCCAAAGGTCACCAAGCTAAATTAATTTTTAAAACCACCACCAAAATTAAAACAAGTCTTTAACTTACCATTTTAGAATTATATTTGACTACATAGTCTGACTTCACAAATAAAATATTTTCAGGCTTCAGATCTGTATGGGTTAATTTATTATGATGCAAAACTACAAGAGAACATAAAGAAATTATTAGTTTCACCTACATATTTCATCTGTATTGGGAACAAGGAGGATCAGTAGTGGATATAGGGATTTCACCATTACCTGTAACGTGGATTTTTAGTGACAATGTTTTGACATGTTGCTTGTATAATAAAAACTTTTAATTTTCTGGTGTTTAAAAATTTATCAAGTATACTTACAATTTATTGATTGGCAGATCTGATATGCCATCTGCCTGATGTGGTCAATTTGAAATGGCAGAAAGCTATTTTCTTTAATGAAATCATAGGTACTAAGTCCCAGCAGTTCAAACACAATACAAACATGACCATGATGATCAAACCATTCTAGCATCTGGACACATCGGCTAAAAGAGATCAAATAAAAATGAGTCAGTTCACAAAATTCTGATTATTTTAGGTAAGATGATGGGTCACAATTCAGGTTTATACTTACAAGACACTATTGGGATCAGTACTATTTAAATGCTCCAATACTTGGATTTCTGAACGAGCTGCTTCACGGTATCGACCTACATTTTTTACAATTTTTACTGCTACATGTATGCCATCCCTTAAAAACAAAATGAAAATGAAAAAGGTAGATGTTCAGGAGAAGGTTGAAAATATGTGTCCCCTTAAGCATCATCTTACTGAGTATTAACTACTCTATGCTATTTCTCTAAAATAATCTTTCAGAGCATCTTATACCAGATTCCATGTAACATTTTTTCACAAGTCTGGCAAAACACACTTTCTACGGAGAGATAATTCCCTTAATACTGACAATGCTTAATGTTTGTTTCCAGAATTTTAAGTTTACATAGATTTTATACCAAAAAAAAAAGGGGGCCCTGGGTAGCTCAGTTAAGCATCCAACTTCCTTGCTGTCTGAGCCCCAGGCTGACAGCTCAGAGCCTGGCACCTGCTCTAGATTCTGTGTCTCCCTCTCTCTCTCTTCCTCTCCCCTGCTTGCACTCTGGCTCTCTCTCTCTCTCTCAAAAATAAGTGCTTGGTATGAGCTACTACAAAGAGGTAGGAGAGCCTAACAATTAGGGAGTTAGAGGGAGTTCTAACTTATTCAGAGAAAAGGTGACACACTACTAAGCCCTGAAAGACAGCTTTCAGACTATAAGATTTGGGAGGAAAAGGAAACATATTCAGGTAAAGGAGACCACATCAGTAAGTCATGAAGCCAAGAAAATGCTTATTAGCACATTCACTGATGCAAGTAGGTAGAAATAGGTAGTATAGGGCATAAGCCTTAGATTAGTTACCTATAATACTTCAAGCAACGAATGATTTTGAGAAAATGGATTTCTAAATTCTCAAGTTGCTTTGATCTTCTCTTCTTGAATTTTTTAATGTTTGTATATTTTCGAGTGAGAGAGACAGAACACAAGCAGCAGAGGAGCAGAGAGAGAGGCAGACAGAGAATCTGAAGCAGGCTCCAGGCTCTGAGCTGTCAGCACAGAGCNTGCCTAAGACATAAGGCATATATCTCAAGGTTGCTATGAAACCACTGTGCCAAAACTCCCTACATCACTACAGTAATTCCACTGCAATGTATAGTTGTATACCTTAAACTTACACAATGTTACATGTTACAATTAACTGTTATCTCAAAAAAAAAAAGGAAACACATTTAATGCTAAAGCACTTCAGACATTTATGAATACTTGTACTCTTTACAAGTCACAACCAACCCAAAAGAAGACACGTTTCCAGTTAAATGTTATAGTTAGGTCCAATAAGTATCAAAATTTGCAATAGTTTTATACCTGATCAACTGAATACTGGAATATCTCAAATATTCACTGTTGGAATCTCAACTTTTAAGAAGACATTATTAATAGGTCAACTGGTAAAAGTCTGAGCAAGATCTATAGATCAGCTGGCAAAATTTGAAAATATAACACGTGTGTATACAGAGAATGATTTAAAAACTACTGTAAAATGTTAACATGAGGAATCTGGGTGAAGGATATATGGGAATTTTTTCAGCTATTCCAGAAAATTCTAGGAGTCTGAAAATATTTCAAAATTTCACTTCATGGGGCACCTGGGTTTGCTGGTTAAGCATCCAACTCTTGGTTTCGGCTCAGGTCAGGATCTCAGTTTAAAGGATTGAGCCCTGCATCGGGCTCTACATGGACAGCACAGAGCCTGTGTGGCATTCTCTCTCTGCCCTCCCCTGTTCATGTGCGCGTGCTCTCTCTCTCTCTCTCAAAATAATATTAACAAAATGTGACTTCACATTTTCATTGGATAAAAGAGTGACAATAAAAGATACTTGATATACTTCATGAAATATGGAATGAAATTATGCTAAGGAATAAAACACGTTTAAGCATTCAAGGGTTGGTTCATAAATAACAGTAGCTATCAAGTTGCTGTAACAGACTCTCTCAAATATATTTACGGAAAGTTTTTTTTTTAAATAAGCTGGAAATTACAATCTTCTCCAACTATTTTAGGATGAAAAATTTTAGATGTCAATTTAGAAATATGCAGTTGAAATAAACTGTTCAAAGAGAGGTTTACTTACTAAAAAGTTGGTAAACTACAGAACAGAGGTCCTGGAGGCAAATGTTAAAATGAGACATAGGGTCAAACCCCAATTTTTAGTAAGTCATTAAAGAATCTGGACTTTATTCTGTAGGTTTTAAGTAACAGAATTTCTTCGTAGTTTAAGAAGCTAACCCTAAGAATGCAAATATCATCCTTTGGGAATGAAGGTTTTTGTTTTATTTTGTTGCCATAGAAACTTATTTCCTGAAGTCTGAAGAAACAGTGTACAAAATCTGCATGATACAGAGCACAACTGAAAAATTGATAAAATAAAATTCTTCTAGTAATAGCTAGTACTTTATAGCAGATGACTTCTTTTCCAATGATAATCAGGGTTATTCCAAAATAAAGGTAAAAGGTTCTTAAACCTATTAAATGGAAGATGCACCCTTCTACATTACAGGACAGATTATTTTTTACTAAGCCATTTCTTCTACTATGCAATTTTCAGATCAGAAATAACGTTTTTGACCAAGATTAGAACGGTTTTATTGTCTCTGCTACTCAAAACAAAAGCAAAGCACTCTAAATCTCATATAAGGGCCAAAGCCTGTGTTCTGGGAAACTACTTTACTTGAAGACTCACTTTAATTTCAACAAACACCATCTGACAGAATTTGTCAGGTTTTATTTTTTAGATTTTATTTTTAAGTAATTTCTATACCCAACGTGGGGCTCAAACACACAACCCTGAAATCAAGAGTCACATGCTCCATTGACAGAGCCAGCCAGGAACCTGAAATCCATCAGCATTCTTGATCAAAATCCACACCCATGATTAATAACCAGACATAGTTCAAGAAATTTGGGGTATTTATACCCCCCAGGAAAACAAGTGGCTACCTCTTAAGATACCATTTCATTTAAATTATAGATCCTTCCCCACCCAAAAATATCAGACTGTTCAAAAAAGCAAAAACTTACATGCCATGATCAATGCACTCTACGACTTTGCCAAAGGCCCCTTCACCCAAAGTGTCCACGATTTCATCTAAAGTAAGGGAGGAAAAAGGGAGTAAGTACTTGAGATAATATAAATTATCTAGTTATTCAAACAATGAATACTTAAGTGTGGAATATTTTCAAATGATGTCTATCAAAGCATAACTAAGGTTTCAGCACTCAAATTATTTTATTTTCAGCTGCTACAAAAACAATTAGATAGAGCTATCTTTCTTGCTCTAAGCTCAAATTCCACTGATTATTTTGGAACTTTAGAGTAGAAATATTTAAATTCTATAGAAAAGAAGAAATACAAAAGAACAAACAAACCCACAAAAAACAAAACAAAAAAGCAATGAAGAGTTCTTTAGCCCCCCGCTGACAACTATTCTTAAAAAGATTATTCTGTCTGCAAAGTTAAAAAAGTGTTGAAAAATATTCTATACATCTTGCTCTTAGAACGTCTCCACTTTGACAGATCAGGTGACCCTCCTCATCATCCTCTATACTCCTGGATCTTTTCCTTCGGTGGCTCTTCTGGAACGGCAAGTGGGCAGCACCAAGATCGTCCAGCCAATCAATATATCAGAGTGAATTCAGGGCAGAATACGCAATTCATTCAGCGGGGAGATATTCAGGCATTCAGATAAGCACCAGGCCACGAACAGTTGGCAGGAGCAATTTCAAATTCAGTCCCCAGAAATTCACAGGGCACAGTTTATGTTACAGAAGAAAAACATGGCAAGGAACAGATTTTCAGATAAGATACTTAAAGTGGCAATAGAAAAAAAACAACACAATTGTCTCTTTAAAATACTGATTTAATTGAAGTCTGAAATTTAAAGAATGCAATGTCATGATCTACTAATCTCTTGCTATAAAATAGCATATGCTGTGAATTGAGATGTCTAGTTTGTCGGGAGAAGGTTTTAAAATGTCAAGATCAGTTGAAATTGTTTATTTAGCAATATTTTAAAACATACATAATTAATGGGGGAAATAAATTAGCTAGTAAATTTCCATGTTCAAAGTAATCAAAGAAAACTTGGGGAAGGAAACAATTCATTCAAAGTTTACTGATTAAAACAGGTGAAGATGTCTGAGTGTAAAAAACAGCAGACTGTTTGGATAATGCACTTTCCATTCAGCACCCATTTCAGAATTTCAAGGGAGCTAGCTGCAGACAATGATGCACTGTGCTCTGGGACTATGCTACATATAAACAGTTAAGTATCCACCAGTGCAATGTTCTAGAGTTGTTTCCAATCATCAGGAAGCGGGCTTCTTTTAAAGTTAAAAAAAATTATTTACGATAAAAGGAAGGATGGGTGCTTCATTTTTTCATAAGATTAAATTACAAAACATAAAAATATTTTTAATATTAAAATCAAGAACTCATGATCTGGACTGCAGAAAATGAGTCAATATGGGCAAATGAAATCTACCTAATAAATACCATTAGCTATGAAAACTTAGATGTTTAAGGATTCAAGTAATACAAACACATTTATAATATATCCAAATAATATTACATATATATAAAAAACTTTTTCAAACTTACTAGCTCATTAAGAGCTTTTACACACAAATAAGCATCCACCCAAAATAAAAACAAAATCAATCATACCGAACGTGACTGAGGACTTGAACAGTGTCTATTACGCTTCCTTTTAGGACTGCTTCTCCTGCTTCGGACTGAAGATTTACTGCAGTGGATTCGATAACTGCTTTCAACGTCTCTGTGATAATGTCTAGGAACATAGCCTTCGCAGTAGTCATTTCTATATTCATCAACGTATCTCCGGTCCCGATAATCTCTCTCATTCAAGGACCTCGCTTCTAAATAATGACTGCAAACACATTTAAAGGATTTCAAATTATTCTCTTCATCCTGGAACAACTGTGGTTCAAACAAAACATTCTCACAAGAATTCCAGGTTTAAACAGCTAACTAGATAAAAAGAAAAAACCTCAAATTGATGAACAGAATTTATACTTATCTCACAAACTTAAGACATAATTTTACTTTAACCAACAAGCAAGTGAGTTCATATTCTCCATCAGATAGACTGCTATCAAACACCTCACATCGAGGAACAAAGCTTGAGTCAATTACGTTTGCTCAGTGTTTACTCGATTAAGTGTCCCTGTACCTTTTGGAGAAAGTTAACAGCAAAAAATTGATCAGTCTTACAGTATATACAACTGTAACTAAGCTTTCTTTTCTCACAGAGCCACACACAATCAGAGGCAGGCAAAACAGGATTCCTTTCTCTTTTAATGTTAAGGGAATTTTAGATCTCCCCGGCACACACAGAATTCTTTCACATAAAGGTGTACTGGAGCTAGAAGTGCTCTTACATGTATTCCAGACTTTTCATTTTACCGTTGACCAAATTAAGATCCCAAGAAGGACAATGATTTGCCATGGCTGTAGAGCACTCTAATTCCTATTCTAAGGGCCAATTTTATTACACATCACCACCTACGCCACCTCCTCTCCTCCTCTTAGTATTCCTAGCTTCCTGTTATTCCTCTTTGAGAAACAGACAACATAGCTTTTGAAGGCTGCTTCATGTGCCAAAGGTATTAAACGACGTCCCCCACGAATGAGAAAAGGATCTTGTAATTGCTTGCCTAGGATTACAACAGACCCGCCCAACCACCCTACTTCCCTTTGCATTTCTAACTTCCTGTCATTCTTGCTTGCAAAGTACTCAAAAATTCTACATGGGAAACCGCAGCATCTAGTGCCATAGTGCTTAAACTTCTGAATTCACACACAGATCCCTTTAAAAATCTGATGAAAGCTATGGACCCTCTCGCTTAAGAAATGCACCAATGCATAAACAAAACTTGGTGAGGAATTTCACAGAGGTCACGGACCTCAGGAAGTCAATGGATCCCAGTTAAGTATCCTTGACCTGATGGAAAGAAAAGGACATAGATTCAATTGGCCCAGTTTCCCGTCCCCCTCTCTACCTGGGATGGTGTCCTCTTCAACAGAGTGCGAAGCTTCAAGAGGGATGCACATGGAGCACTGAGGGAGAGAGGGGACACCTGCCCAGTCAGACAAATCGGCTAAAAGAATCCTGACAAGCAATGGAGTGACGGATGTTGACTAGACTGCCCTCAACAACTTCATTCTCTCCCCAGAATATGCTGTGGTTCATTTTCCCAGGGGCTGGTATAGGCAGAAATAAAGGGAAAGCATCTCTAAACTGCTACTCAATAGGGCTGGCCAGCTATCCAGGCTGAGGAAATGCAGAAACCCCCTTCTCCCTTTCCCCAGTGTCAATCTTAAGTCCTAACCATTGGAGAAACAACTCGGGATATCAGGGTAAGGCTCTGAATCTAAGTCAGGGATCTGACGACTTGGCTTGGGCCTGTCAGGGAGAGAGCTATAATACATCAGCCTAGGAATTACCATACTCTCAAGGGTATCCTTTTCAATTCTGTAAGGCGTCCTTTCTATAAAAGTCAAAAATCTATCAGAAAAAAAACTAATACAAGTAATCTTTAGCTGGAACAGTGCATAAAATTAGAGCTGCAGATAATCCATAAACAATCTACAGACTAACAAGCTCTGAGGTGAAGTAAAGCCATGAGGATAAACCATACAGATGAGGGACCTCTTCGATCTGTACCAACCAAGCCTTAGAGATTACAAAAACAAAGTCTACAGAATTATTTAAAGGCCATGCATGGATAGAGTGGACAAGATGAACAGATTGATTTAAATTCCAAAATATTCACTGAATACCAGTGAATATTTTACTGCAGTCCTTCAAAATAGCCAAGACTAATGAGGCTACAGGCATTCGTTTTTATTTCCACACAGGCCCTGTGGAAGATAAAAAAATATATATGAGGCAAAATCTCTCCCAACAAATAATGAACAATTTGAGATCACTCACATAAAAACAGAACTCAACAATGCAGGAAATGCTGAAAGGCTGCAGGAGTGCTTAGAATCATAGAGGGGGACAAAACTCAAACTGCTTAAAATGGTGAGGGAAGACTTCATAAAAAAGCAGAGTTGCATCTTAAAGGGAAGTCAAGATTTGGACCGGGCGGAAAGTAGAAGAAATGCGAGGACAGAATAGCATATGACCATCTCACACTTACAGATCACCTGTAGCCACAACGGCTTGGAGATGGGTGGTCTACGTATCACTTGGGAAACAGCGCGTGAACAAATAGAGCGAGACCAATTTTCACACATGGGAATGAACAGAAGCAAATAAATAAGCTGGGAACAGATCATGCAAAATCTTGCATGCCAGGGTAAGGCATTTAAAATAGTGTTTCTCGGGGTGCCTGGGTGGCTCAGTCGGTTAAGTGTCCGACTTCGGCTCAGGTCATGATCTCACGGTTCGTGGGTTTGAGCCCCGTGTTGGGCTCTGTGCTGACAGCTCAAAGCTCGGAGCCTGTTTCAGATTCTGTGTCTCCCTCTCTCTCTGACCCTTCCCAGCTCACGCTGTCTCTCTTTCAGAAATAAATAAAACATTAAAAATGTTTTTTTAAAAAAACAGTGTTTCTCAAAGGGTGGTCTGTTTATCAATGATATCAAAATATGGAATTATTAAAAATGAAGACCGCTCAGCCCCAGGTCAGACTAACTCTGTCTATATAAGCCAATATGCATTTTAAACACACCTCTAGGTAATTCTGTTCACACTAAAGTTTGAGAATCATTGGTTTAAGACGTGATACTCTACGTTACATAAGATGGCACTTAACACCTATTACCACAATAAATAAAGGTGTTATTTGATGCCACATCAGTCTTCCTGATACAGAACTAGAATTAGTACAGCACTAATTAAGCCTGTAGCAAAGGAGACCAATTCACAGGCTACTGCCAAAAGACAAATCAGAAAGAAAAGACACTTTGCAATACATACAAAAAAAGGTTAAAAAATTGATATATATTAAAAACTCTTATAAATCAGTAAAATACTCTGTAAGAGGAAAAAAACAGGTATGGACAAAGACAAACTCACTAAAAATGTAAAAATTCAAATTAAAACACTATTCTTGACATTTCAAAATGCCAAGACTGGTAAGAGCAAGAAAGAACATATTGTACACTTAGTATAAACTTTCTAGAAAAGACATCAATATGCAACAAGAGCTTTGTAAGAGTTCACACCCTTTAATTTAAAAATGTCCCTTCTTAGAACCTATTGTCAGGAAATAATCAGAGGCAAAGACTCCTATAGAAAGATTTTTTAAGAACAAAGAGAATAATGGGGGTCTAGCATCCTACCAAGGTTACCTTCTTTACAGTTTATGGCAGTTCTCATTTTTTTCCAATAACTTTGTAAAAACACTACTGTAAAGTTTTTCATCTCCCAAGACTGTCAGATATTAGAATATTCTGCATTATGGAGAGCAATTACCATTAGACACCTCTGGTGACAGCGTCGAAGAAGCTGTTGGCCTGCAGTTTACCTGGACTGACACAGTATGTTTATGTAGTTAATTATGAACAAAAACTGTTCATCACTCAAATCACTTCCTTCCTGCATAACAAATCTATCATTAGTACTATGATGTTAATTTTAAGACTTTACAGGACATTCTGCATTTATTAATGAAAGGGTACAGATGTTTCTCTGCAGTGCATTAAGTAGCTCAGGTCATTGCAACCCTCCCTCTTCCCCATGTAACAGTGTGTGACGAAGACAGATTAGTCTGTGGTGACTGCCCACACACTCACTGTTCTGCACAACGAGTCTGTTTTAGCATGGAGAAGGAAAAAACTACATACTGTTTTCTAAAGTAACCCCGGCTGGCTAATTTAGAAAGCAATCTGGCCAACAGTCTCAATGGAACATCTGTACAAAACAAGAAAACATAGACCAACAAAACAAATGAGAAAGGGGAGTTAATGGAAGACAGACTGAAAGAAATGCTACTCACCTAGCCTTTCTTTAATCATTTAGGCACTTTAAAATTCCTGTACTTCTCTGTAAATGTATTATCTCCAAATTTTATACAGGAAGAGTAAAATTAAGTGGGACACACGCTATTGAAAGATTTTTACTGAGGCTTTTCCCTCAATTACTAGTTCTTATAATAACCAAGCTTCTAAAACCCCTACACACATCCACCGGCCTCACCTACCAATATAACCTATGGAACAGTGTAAGCGACAAATCCTCTGTGCACTTTACCGTTCCTAAATAGTACATGCTGATTTCCTCATTTGGTTGAACTCTCCCTACTCCTCATTATCTCTCATTTGTGGAACCTAAACAGGCTCCCCAAAATAAGCATCTCCTCCTACATACAAGTTAAAGGCACATACTGGGCCCCCATCATCACTATCACGTAGCTGTCAGTGTGTCACCACCCCGACACTACTGGCAGCTGGGACTCACTATCTCCCACCACTCCCGGATGGACGTAGACAAGTAAAGGCAAGAACGGTTTAATTCACAGAGGTAGCCTTGGCACCTATACAGCACTTAGCCTGTAACAGGAAATCAATAAACACTATCTGAATATTTGTGGACTTAAGTATAAAACAATCTGACAGAATAAAGCTACATAAGCTAAGGAGAAATCATTAAAACTACTAGTGGTAAAACGTTACTGATTCAAGAGCAATTTACCAATCAGAATCTTTAAACTGGTGATGTGGTTTACAGTGTCTGTTCTCTTGCGTACTACTGTGGGACCTCCTCTTCCGTTTGTGACTTCCACTGTAGCTTTCATGTCCCCAGCTTTCTCTGCTATCCCAATCAGGGCAGTGAGTTCTTTTGGAATGCCGCATCTGTTAATGCAAACAAAAAGTTAAGTTGTGGAGGTTATAGATGGCTATGTTCAGTAAATAAAACATTACACATTATTTAAATATAAACACTCAGCATATGGGGTCACACATGTTCTAAAATCTTTGTAGATGTGTCCCAAGGTATGCGACACCATTCCACGGTGTGTCAGATGACTGTAAGCAGCACACAGACCTAGTATTAAATGATGCATAACACTGTGAGACCTTAATAATACATTCTCTTTCAATTCTTCTGGATTAATTATCAGTTTAGTGTTTATCTTCAGCCACCCCTTGCTAACTGCCATTGTAAAAACAGTAAAAAGAACCAGGATTCAGACTCAGAACCTCCAGTAGACAAAATTCCAGCTAGAAATAATTTGGGGGGTTTTAATTGATTTTTATTATCTTTAAAAAAATATTTTAAGTAATCTTTACATCAACAACAGCGGGGCTCGAACTCACAACCCAGAGATCAATAGTCTCACACTCCATGGGGTGCCTAAGTGGCTCAGCGTCCAACTTCGGCTCAGGTCGTGATCTCGCAGTCTCTGAGTTCAAGCCCCACATGAGGTTCTGTGCTGACAGCTCAGAGCCTGGAGCCTGATTCGGATTCTGTGTCTCCTTCTCTCTCTGCCCCTCCCCCACTCGTGCTCTGTCTCAAAAATGAACAGACGTTAAAAAAAAAAGTCGCACACTCCAACAACTGAGCTAGCTAGGCACCTCTTACCTTTTTTTTATAGTCAATGATCTCCTTTTAAATTACTGATATCATTTCTTTAAAAAATGTTTTTTTAAAAAGGATTTTTTAATTTTTTTTTTTTAACATTTATTTATATTTGAAAGAAAGACAGAGAAAGAGCAGGGGAGGGGCAGAGAGAGAGGGAGACACAGAATCTGAGGGAGATTCCAGGTTCTGAGCTGTCAGCACAGAGCCTGATGCTGGGCTTGAACTCACGAGCTGCAACATCAGGACCTGAGCCTAAGTCAGCCACTTAACCGACTAAGCCACCCAGGCACTCTTAAAAAATGTTTATTTTTTTAGTATTTATTTATTTATTGAGAGAGAGGGAGAGGGAGAGGGAAAGGGTGGGAGAGAAGGAGCAGGGAGGGACAGAGAGAGGAGGACAGAGATAATCCCAAGTAGCTCCATGCTGTCAGTGCAGAGCCCAACTTGAGGCTTCATCTCACCAACCATGAGATAATGACCTGGACACATAACCCGAAAAAAATGTTCTCTTTAAAATATGAGCTATTTTAGGTGAGCCTGGGTGGCTCAGTAGCTTAAGCCTCTGTCTCCTGGTTTTGGCTCAGATCATGATCTCACAATTTGTGAGTTTGAGTCCTACCTGGGATTCCTTTCTCTTTCTCTGCCCCTCCCGCACATGCTCTCTCTAAATAAATAAAAACTTTAAAAGACTGAAAAAATATATGAGCTATTTTAAAGAGAAATATCATGGGGTACCTGGGTGGCTCAGTTGGTTAAGCACCCAACTTTTGGTTTCAACTCAGGTCATGCTCTCAGGATTCCTGCAATGGAGTCCCTATGTCTACAGCCTACTTGAGATTCTCTCTCTCCCTGCCCCTTTGTCCCTGGTGCACACTCACTCACAAAATAAACTAAAAAAAAAAAAGAGAGAGAGAGAGAAATATCCTTAAGTGTCTCACAGCTTTGGCAGAATTCTGTAATACAAACAACTGAAGTCAGATAAACACTTAGGGATACTAAATATAGGGGATGACGTTGTTTTAATGGTAAAGAGCCAATAATGAAGCTTCTTTTTCTCAAACACTAGAGAGAGCTCCTTTTTCTAAATCTGAGGATGACTCCAAGCTTTGGGGAAAAAACTAGGAGGTGAGTGGAACACAGTATTCCAACAGAGAAACTGAAAAGCAAAACAAAAGATTATTTTATAAACTCATTTTCTCTATCCAATATATTTTCAGGTCATTGTGCAATTAGTCTTAAAATGAAAACAGATTTGTTGTAGATCTGGGGTGACTGAAAAAAAAATCAACCTACAAGGAATCACATGGTCACAGTGAAATTGGATGACGACAGTGACAATTCTATTTCCTGCCTCCATTTACAACCTCTAAAGCATAAATTCCCTCTAGGCTCTAACAATGGAATCCCTATCTGCTGCTCCCCATTTTAATTCTTTTACAATGCAGTTTTTATCCATGATATCCAAGGTGCTGGAAAGGGTGAGTTTCATAGCTCAAGGAAAGAGTTGAAAAAAGATAAAATGGAGCAAATCTAGCATAGTTAACTGCCTTTAGCTTGGCCAAATGGCTTAGTAACAAGCAAATGAATTCAAGTAAAAATTTAAATGACTTCACACGGATTTTAAAAAAGACTTGAAATGAGGCAGCTGTGATTTCTCCTGGGAAGTATTCCCTAAGAAAATATTTGTATCATACCTTTTGCTTAAAAAAGGGGATAAGGATGCATTGGTCAGGTAAATAAAAAATCCTAAAACTTGTTAGAATTCTCATTGGAGGGGCGCCTGGGTGGCTCAGTCAGTTGAGTGTCCAACTCCTGATTTCGGGTCAGGTCATAATCCCAGGGTTGTGGGATCGAGTCCCGCATCCACCCCACATCCAGCTTGGCACTGAGTGTGGAGCTGGCTTAAGATTCTCTTCTTCTCTATCCACCTCCCCTCCCCCCGGCTTCCACACATTCTTTTGCTCTCTAAAATTAAACATTTTTTTATCAACAATAGCCAAAATATGTCCAAGAGCCCAAATGTCCATCGATGGACGAATGGATAAAGATGTGGCATATATACATACAACGGAGTATTACTCAGCAATCAAAAAGAATGAAATCTTGCGATTTCCAACTACGTGGATGGAACGAGAAGGTATTATGCTAAGCGAGATTAGTCAGTCTGAGAAAAACAAATATCATATGACTTCACTCATATGAGGACTTAAAGATACAAAACAAATGCACATAAGGGAAGGGAAAAGCAAAAATAATATAAAAACAGGGAGGGGGACAAAAACATTCGACTCTTAAATATGGAGAACAAACACAGGGTTACTGGAGGGGCTGTGGGAGGGGGGATAGGCTAAATGGGTAAGGGGCATTAAGGAATCTACTCTTGAAATCATTCTTGCACTTGCTACAAATCATATGCTAACTAATTTGGATGTAAACTTATAAAATAAATTTTTAAAAATTAAAAAAATTAAAAAATTTTGAAAAAGGATTCTCACTGGAAATGATCAAGCATTCTGCTTTGACAGTCACTACAAAATGGGAAACTGAAATGACACTACAAATTAACTTGAGGCAAAGGCCATCACACAAGCCATCAAACATTGTATTTCTAGTAGAATTCTTCCAACCCTTCCTTCAATTACCCCAACCACATTAGTAACTCTTTAAAATAGACTGGTTAAGCATTCTTAAATCACAGCCAGCAAAATTACAACATTTGATGACTGAGGATTATTTATAACTAACCATTAGTATACAGTTTTTGCAAAATCTGTGTCTGCTTTAGCTTTTTTTTTTCCTGTCGGCCAAAACCAGCTCACCTCTAACAAACAAGGCTGAATTCTCAAATAACCAAAGTTATCAATACTCAAAACATTAAAATAAGAATGAGCATCTTGGGAGGGCCAATGATTTTTCCCCCTCTCTAGTTAAGTTCAGTATTTTAAATCTAATCCGCCTGTTAGAAATCTTTTCTCCCTACTCATCATGTTCAGAAACACGGTCTCAGGACGCGAAAAGAATCCCAGACCCACATTTAGCAGATAAAGCTCCTGCACATCCACAAGAAAACCCATCTAGAATTATCACACTAGCTTTAATTAGAGAATAATCCTCCATGCCAGAATCCCCACATTATCTTTCATCCAAACATCGGATACAATGTATCCGCTGGTGTATGTCCGCCTTAGAAATCAGATTCTCCCCCTGCCCTTTCATGCCCGACAGTTTTATCGTATGTATGTGGCTTAAAAAAATTCGAAACAGGTTAAAGCCATGATTACAGACACGGCTCCGGAAGGACTGCACTTGATGGGTACCGAGAAGCCTGCAGGTAGGCGGGTGTTAACGGAGCACAGCCTTAAAGGGGCGGATACCAAAGCAAGGCCAGGTGGGTGGCCGGGTCGGCCGGACCGGCTACTTCGGTAAGCCAGGAAAACGTGCCGCAAAAGTACCGAAATGCAGACGAGCGCCACAATGGTATGTTCCACCTCAGGGGGGATCGAGTGTGGCACAAGGGACGAACCTCCCGGTCTCTCTACCTCTTGACGCGAGCTCCGTTCCGCCACCTGGACTGGAGCAGACCTGCGCTTTCCCGGACGCCCGGTCCCCGCCCTCTCCTTCTCACCTCCCCCCCCGCCCGCGCCCCAGGGCACCCGGCCAGGGCCTTTGGCGCACTCACAGACGGGGCCAGATGTTTGGACTCTGGAAACCTCCCACCCCCATCAAATGCTACAAACAGCAGAGAGCTGACGTCCAGGGGACAGCTTGATCTCAGACAACACAAACCCCAAGGACGGCTCTCGAAGGATCGTGCCGACAGGTCCTCCTCGCTCTCGCCGGCGGCATGAGCCAGGGCCTCTGAAGCCACGACGCAGGCGGCCAGGGCCCTCGGGGCAGACTCAGCGGCAGAATCGGGGCCTGTCCGCCCCAAGACTTTAAATCTACCACGGCCCCTGAGCTACTTTAGGTTCTGGAGGCCACCAAGCGAGCTGTGCTCCGAAGATAACCCCGGTCGCCAAGGCCCTGATCCGGGTCGTTTCTCCGACATCTGGCTTTGAGACTTAGAAGACTGGAAACGGCCCAGCCCAGCCAACCCAAAACCTTACCTCCGCAAAAGCAAAAGGCCCTCTGGCCGAGAAACGTCGCCAAACCGCCGTCTTCTCTCTCCACCGGCTGCGACAAACACCCTACAAAATGGCGGCAGCGCCGTCTCCTTACAACCCCCCAAGCGGCCTCTAGCGCCACCTACGCCGCGCGAACGCGCCTGCGTGACAGAGGCTCTCACGCCCCCGCCCCCCNGGAGAAGGGCTCCTTGAGGTTGTTGTTGCGGGTCGGGATCAACTCCGGAGGAATTACCTGTGGCCTGCCGTCACCCTGTGGCACGCGTCTGCACCTTCAGATGGAGTTAAGTGCGGCACCCCTCGGCAGAGCCAGCGGGGGCCCTGTTTCCTGCTCTCCCGCTAAAGTGAACAGCACCATGGCCCTTGGGCGGCTGTCCCTTGGGACCCCTTAGGCCTTCGTCTTTTTTTTTTTTAATATTTTTATTTATTTCTAGGAGAGAGAGAGAGAGAGACAGCGTGAGCAGGGGAGGGGAGGGTCAGAGAGAGGGAGGTACAGACTCTGAAATAGGCTCCAGGCTCTGAGCTGGCAGTCAGCACAGAGCCCGACGCGGGGCTCGAACCCACGATCCGCGAGATCATGACCTAAGCGAAAGTCGGACGCTTAACCGACTAAGCCACCCAGGCGCCCCAGGCCCTCGTCTTTACAGAGTGCCAGCAAGCAACAGCAAAGACCCCAAACCCCGGTTCTGGGGCGGCTCAGTGAACAGGACACGGGTAGACCCGACCGCGTGGAGCTTCTGGTCTAAAATGGAGTGGGATAAATAAAGAGGATGTCTCAGAAAACAAGCTCGGGGTTGCTTACCTTTTTAAGTCCTGTGCTCCTAATCAGAAGAACACAACAAAAAATGAGGAAGTTTCAATTGAGACTCCTTACAGTGTTCTTCCTGAGGGTCTCTCCTCAGCAGAGGATAGCTGGAAATTTCCCTAACAAAGCTCCCATTTTTTGTCTGCTGTATGTGAGTTTTGTTAAACCGAGGCAGGCAGAGTGATGTCTGAGATAGTGAGCATCTATTAAGAGGCTTGCTGATCTCAACTAAGGTAGTTTGCAGTACCAAGAATCCCTAGACAGTTCTCCATTGAGAGTGTGTAAAGTGAGAAAAGAGAACCAGTCTGAGCCCTAGGAAACACTTTTAAGAGACAGAAGAAAACAGCCTGAGAAGGAATGATCATAAGAGAACCAAGAGTATGATGTCAGAGAAAGGAAGGGGGAGAAGGGCTTACATGACCACGGAAAAGCTGCCAGTGCCAAATGCTGGGAGGGGGTCAGGTATCCTTAGTAGTGCAAAGGGTCGGGGACACCTTTGTGACTCAGGTGGTTAAGTGTGTGACTCTTGGCTTGGGCTCAGGGCATCATCTCACAGTTCCCAAGTTCAAGCTCAGCATCAAAACCCCACACTGACACAAGGAGCCTGCTTGGGATTCTCTCTCTCCTCTTTCTGCCCCTGCTAAAGTTAAACACTTAAAAAATAAGTGTCAAGGGGATTCTATATCCTGAGAAGGATTCCCTGGATAAAAGGGAAAGCCAGAAATCAAGTTTGGGAGGACAGGGTTGGATGGTTATGAGCATAAACCCAAAAGCAGGCGGATGACCTGAAAATGCGTGTATACTGTTGGGTGAAAGGAAGTCACTGTAATTTAGTTATTGACATCCTTACAAACTTGTGCCACCTACTTTGGATAAATTGAATTGTCGTGGAGATTGTGCCACACTTCGAGAAGCAAAGAAGTGAAGTTGAAAAGATAATTGGAAAATTGGAAGTGAAAATTCTTTATGCTATACAACAAAACAGACAATATTCTCATCTGGAATAGCCAACACATCTGTATCTACAAATTTAAATAACGCCCATCCTACCAGGTCCATCTCTAAGATGCTGTCCCTGACTATATCAGTTCCCAGCCATGACCCTGCTCTTGACTCCTCCAGTTAGAGATGCGGTCCTGAAGCGGGTTGCCAAGGCATACCGTTGTGCCTGGAGCCACCAAGATACGTCAATCAATTGTGCCCAATAAGTGAAAATGACTGGTTCTGCAATGGAATACACATACTGTTTTGGGGACGTCAGATGGAATGTTGAACCGAGTGGATTGGGCTCTCTTGCAGGGTAAAGTGAGGCTCAGCTTGCTGCATATGTAGATGCATAAACAAGCAATGCAACGTTAAAAGGCAGCCAAGTGTAAAGGCCACCTACAGAGGCATTTACAGCCATCACAGAATAGTGTCACCCAATAGTAGGGTCTGCTTTGGAGTTGCTGCTATTGTGTTTTAGTGGCATTTTGCATATTATACTTAAGTGTGCCACACTAAGGGAACCAATACTTGAAACTGTGTAGTGATCAGATGGAGGTCAAGACTGAGTCGTGTCTCTATTACATGTAACACAGCACTTCAGTGTTCCCAATTGCTCTCTCTGGCTTACATGCTTTGTCACTGGAGACAAGGACCTGATTTATATGGCCTTTGGTATCTCAGTGCCCCAAACCCAGGACCTATTTGTAGGTTAGTTATTTTGGCCATTTTGCCCAGCTGCTTTAAGTTGGATTAAATAAAAGGTAGGAATTTACTCCCAGAATCCCTGTGCCAGTTAGTGTAACAATCTTACATAGCACCTCAACCCTTTCCATTAAGTAAGTTGCTATTAAGTCAGTTACCTAGAAAATGAACATCTTTGGTCAGAAGATTTAATGAGGAAGTCTGTCTAAATTTCTTTGTTTTTAAATTTTTTAATGTTTATTTTTTAGAGAGAGAGAGAGACAGAGCATAAGTAGGTGAAGGGGAGAGAGGGAGACACAGAATCCAAAGCAGGCTCCAGGCTTGAACTCATGAACTGTGAGATCATGACCTGAGCAAAGTCAGATGCTTAACTCACTGAGCCACCAGGATGCCCCAGTTTATCTAAATATCTGAGAATCCACTCCCAGCACAGGGAAAACTGCCTAATCCAGTAGCTTCATTTCTACTCAAGAACACATATGTCAAAAAAACAAAAAAACCCTTATGTTAAACCATATTTAAAGAAAATCTTAGTTCTGAAGAGCAACCTGAGGAATATTCTTATCATGGAACTAGACAGATATTCTACAGGCTTAACTTCAGTCATAGAAAACAGTCATCTTTGAGAGCAGAGTTCCAGAGAAAAAGCCTAAATTGTCCAGACTATATTTTTTAAGATGTTTAAATTATTTTTTAGTATTTATTTATTTTGAGAGGAGGGAGGAACAGAGAAAGAAAGAGACAGAGAATCCCAAGCAGGTTCCATGCTGTCAGCACAGAGCCAGATGCGGGGCTTGAACCCACAGACGGTGAGATGACCTGAGCCAAAATCAAGAGTCAGACACTTAACTGATGAGCCACCCAGCTGCCCCAGATTTATTTGTTTATTTCTTTTTAATGTTTATTTTTTACTTTTGAGAGAGAGACCACTAGCAGGTGAGGGGCAGAGAGAGGGACACAGAGGATCTGAGGCCGGCTTGGCGCTGGCAGCAGAGATCCCAATGATGTGGGGCTCAAACCCACAAACTAGGAGATCATGACCTGAGCCAAAGTTGGAGGCTCAACCGACTGAGCCACCCAGGTGCCCCAGACTTTTTTAATTTTAAGTAATCTCTACATCCACCATGGGGCTCAAACTCACAACCCCAAGATCAAGAGTTACATGCTCCACTGACTGAGCCAGCAAGGCACCCCATCCAGTAAATTAATTTTTAACAAAAACTTTCTCTAGATAGAGAAAACTTTACAAAGGTGTAAACAAACTTTTACAGAGTTATAACCTCTGTTGTAAGTTGCCTATTACTGGGAATTACCAATCTGTATTCAATTAGCTTTTTAATTGTTTTTAGCAATCAATTTAATATCCATTATGTGCTAACCACTGCATATACATTATCTCCTCATTTAATAATTTAAACAACACTATAAAGTGGTCTTTGGTTACTTGCTCTAGGTCACAGTTATCAAGTTCCAGAACCAAGGTTCAATCTTGGGCCTTACTGGCTCTGGAGTGCTTGTGTGTCACCATTCGACCGACGGCTTCAACTCATAGAGCAAAGTTTCATAGCAACTTACTTTACTTAGGTGTCATGGAAAACAGGCTGAGTCCATCTTTCAGCAACCTTGGAAAGAGTCTGTCTTAAAACAACAACCTGCTCTCCAAGGTGAGGTACCACCCATGGTTCCTCATGATGAAACAATGGGACAGCTTATCTCCAGTACATCAAGGTCATCAAAGATCCCAGTGGCTTCATTCAACAGCAAGTCACAAAGGATTCCCATCATGCCACACTGCCCGAGGTGAATAACATCCCAGGCTCCTCCAGTGTTTCCTGACTGCTTGTGAGGAGAGTAACACAGCACAGGGTTATTATATAGGTTCAGTCCCACAAGACAACGCTAGAAGAGCTCTGTGATACACAAGGCACTTTGCAGTGTATGAGCATATATATGAGCAGTGGAGTAAAAGGGTGCTGGAAGTGATTTATGTAATTCAGAGGTTCTGGAGGGTATGGGATAGGCTGTGGAGCCAGGTTAGTACATTAGTTTCTCAACCCCCACTTACCAACAGCCTCAACTATCAGACATCCAGGGAAACATTTGAAGGGAAAATATATTTATCTAAATCGTTAATTTCCCATGAGCATTGCAGACCCCGACTTAAAAGCATGAAAATATGTAATATATGATATGTAATCCCAAATCTTCTGGGATTACCCTTTTATTAATGGATCATTGTCAAGGTCCTATTTCATGGACTTAAGCGGTCCTAGGTGCTAAGGATACAGGACAAAGTATCTGCCTTCGTAAAGCTTAGATCCAGTGGGTGAGAGAGAAAGAAAATAGAATGAAACACTTCAACTTTTTATATATGCTATGAAGGAAATGAAGTGGGGACTGAAATAATAACCGAGGAGGGTGGTCTTTAGGTAGGAAGACTCTTGGCAGATATGACAAGCAGGGCCGAAGGGAAAGGAGGTGGCCACTTGAAGAATGGAACGAAAGCCCCCTGGAAGTCTCATTTCACCCCATGAGGAAACGTGTGTGAGGAGAGTCTTTGACATTTTGTGATAGGAAGAAAAATTACCGTGTAGATGTTCCACTCCCACTAGGGGAGCGGATAAGTAAAATGCAGGGGTTGAACAACGCAGGGGTTAGGGGTGCTAACCTCCACTGCACATTTGAAAATCTGCGTGTGACTTTTGACTCCCTCCAGAATTTAACTGCTAATAGCCTACTGTTGACCAGATGCCTTACCAATAACATAAACAACTAACATATCTTGTATCTATATTATATACTATATTCTTACAATAAAATAAGGTAGCACAAAAATGTCAAGAAAATCATAAGGAAAACACGTGTATATACTGTACAGTATATACAGTATACAGTACTTATTTATTGAAAAAAATCCATGTATAGATAGACCTATGCAAGTTCAGACCAGCGTTTTCAAGAGTCAACTGTAGCCTACACATCCATTAAAACCAATGAACTAATTTGACATATAGCAATATAGACCTGAAAACTTAAGTTGAGTAAAAGAGAAAATGTGATTTATAACAAAATGTCATTTTTGTCGTTTTTAAAAAACCACAACTAAGGTACCTGTTTTCAAGGATATGCATATATTTAAATAAGTGACTTATTTGCTCACTTGGGGTAGACTGAAAACTTTTTAGTTTATTTTGAGAGAGAGAGAGAGAGCTAACGTGAGCAGGGGAGGGGCAGAGAGAGAGTTAAGGAGAGGAGAATCCCGAGTAGGCTCCCTGCTCAGTGCAGAGTCCAACACAGGGCTTGATTTCACAAACTGTGAGATCATGACCTGAGCCGAGATCAAGAGTCAGATACTTAACCGTCAGAGTCACGCAGGAGCCCCAGGACAATATTAAATGCGCTAGAGAAGTTGCTTCTCAGAGTTCTGAACTTTACCATTGGAGAGCATTGAAGCTGTGAGTTTAGGCTTTGCAGCTTTGCAGTGAGTTTGCTTTGCAGCTTTGCTCCCCCTAAAATTAGATCCTGAGTCTTATATTTTTTTTAATGTTTGTTTATTTTTGAGAGAGACAGAGAACAAGCAAGGAAAGAGCACAGAGAGAGGAAGACAGAATCTGAAGCAGGCTCCAGGCTGTCAGCCCAGAGCCTGACACGGGGCTCAAACTCATGAACCGGGAGATAATGACCTGAGCCAAAGTCGGCTGCTTAACCAACTGAGCCACCCAAGCGCCCCAAATGAGTCTTCTTTTCAACACTCTCTTCCCTGTGGCTGTAGGAGGACCCTGACTCTACACTCTGCCTTAAGTTGACAGTTGACTGACCTTGCCAAGTTCCTTCTTCAAGACTTTTACAACAGTTAGCCAGGGACACCTGGGTGGGGCTCAGTTGGTTAAACATCCAATTCTAGCCCACGTTATGATCTCACAGTTTGAGCCCTGCATGGATAGCTGCGCTGACAGCTAGAGCTTGCTAGGGATTCTCTCTCTCCCCCAATCTGTCTCTGCCCCTCACCCTTCAAAATAAATAAATGAGCTTTAAAAAAAAAATCAAAGTAGACGCATCATCCCATTCAAATCAGAAATGTTGAAGGACTGTTCCAGGAAATGTTTCAGAAGCAGCATTAATGGTGTCATGTGCATGGAGCCACAGGGTTGGGTATCCGTTCCCAGCTCTGAGAAGTGCAGCTGGTCCAGGCACGTACCACCCTGCACTGCCGAATGAGTATAGTAACACCTTCCATAACACACACCTTGAGAATTGAATGAGTTTAATATTTGAAAAGTTCAGAGAAAAATTGCAGGGCTCGTATTTAATGGCTGTAAAAATAAAACTCAAGTCTTGGCGACCATCCACCCCATGCTACTGAATCCTTCAGATTTATGGCATTCATTTCACAATGGTGTCTGAGAAGGCAGGGAAGGGGGCTTTACAGTGAGTGGTAGCTTCTTCAGTCAACTCAGGCTCAGTGTCTGTTGGCTCAGGAGGAATCCTTTAAACAGGCAAACAAACAAACAAAACCCCACAGTCCTGGAGCACCTGGCTGGGTCAGCCAGTTGAGCATCTGACCCTTGATTTCAGCTCAGGTCGTGACGCCAGGGTTCTGGGATTGAGCCCTGAGTTGGGCTCCATGCTGAGCGTAGAGCCTGCTTAAGATTCTCTCTCTCTCTCTCTCTCTCTCTCTCTCTCTCTCTCTCTCTCTCTGCCTCTGTCCCCTGCTCTCACACACATACTCTCTCTTTCTCTAAAATTAAAAAACAAACAAAACAAAAACACATCACAGTCCCTTCATTTCCATGGACAGATTTCAGGCCTCCATTTCCGGACGCCCATATGCCCAGGGAATCCCCTAATGGGACACTGTTCCTACCGTCCTATACCCTCCTCCCACCCCCAGCCGATTGCCTAAAGGACCATGTTAGACAAAAACCCAACAGTGTCACCCCTATCCTTTCCCCAGATGCTAATAAAAACCAGGTTTCCCTCTCCAGGTCACCTTGTTATACAGCAGGCAAATAAATACAAGCTTCAGGACCCCTTCACGTCTGTTCCCAGCATCACCCTCAAGGTAAACCCTGTCTGGGGCCCCTCCCTTTGCCTAAATGGTGGCTGCTTCCGGGCTGTTTCCACAGCGGAAATGCAGAAACAGTTCCTAGATTCCTTTTATCACCAGAACGACAGCTCTTCTCAAACAAATTATCCAGGTCCTATCTTCTAAATATATGTGCCATTAACTGTTGTTTTTTTCCCCAACATTGGAATTAAAATAATCCAGGCACTAAGGGGATTTCCATGGACAACAGACTAAAGGGCGATCCTGCTTCTATTTCTCTCAGTGTGCAGCCAGCGTGTTCTGTGGCTGTTCGGGACCTGCTTCACTCCATGTTCACTTGACAGCTTCAGGTCAGGCTGAATTTCCTCCTGATATCTAGGCTCCACCCACCCGTAACTTCTCTGTTATTCTGTCTTTGACTAACACTCTGTACAATTCTTTAAAGTTAATTTATTTATTTGTGGGGGGAGGCAGAGAGAGAATGAAAGAGAAAATCCCAAGGACTGTCAGCGCAGAGCGTGACTCGGGGTTCGAACTCCGGAATCACGAGATCATGACCTGAGCCAAAATGAAGATTCAGAGGCTCAACCGACTCAGCCGCCTAGGCGCCCCCACTCTGTACAGTTTACGCAACTCCCTGGTCAAGTCTAGCTCCATCGCTAGTCTATAAATTCAGCAAAATCATGGATCGTGACTGCAAGTGAATGCAGCTGCAAAACAGCTTCCCAGGCTTGATTCTGCAATGGAATCAGCTGGAAGGCATTTCAAAGGTCAGTCCCTGTGGTTAGAGCTTAATCATCCTGGGCTGGGTCCCAGCACCGTGTTTGTGAAGAGCGCTCTGGGGGAGTCTCAAGGCGCAACCTGGGCTGAGATCTGCTGCCCCCTAGAGGAACATGGTGCACTCGGCCATGAGCTGCACCTGAGAGCAAGGCTTCCGTGGTCCTTCCCACCTCCCAGGGCCCCAAGTGGGGCCGAGGCTCTAGTAAGGTCTCAGGTGGTTCTCATGCACAATCGGGGCAGAGAAGCTCCTCTTTAAAAAGTCGGATGGGCTGAGACAGTCTGCTTTTTCTCGGAGGAAAAGATGGACGCTCTCAGAACCTCTTTGGGGCAGAAGACTCGGGCTTGATCTAGGAAGCCTTCCTGAGACTTGAAACTTATCCCAGAGGGACATGTGGATTTCAAAGAAGTTATGCCTCCTGTTTTAGGGCTTCTTGCCTTCCCATGGACGTGGAAACATAGGTACTGAGTCCTAAGCCTTGGGAGAAAAATCTTCTAATTTAGGGGAAACGGTTTCTAGATTTCACTGTTTAAAAAAATGATGTTTTTAGGGTGAATTCTTGCCCAAGCAGGGCATCTTCTTGTTGGGACAGACTATGGGAGGGAAGGTAGTTAAGCTAAGAAGGTGAGGCGAGTGTAAAGAGATGGTTGGTGTTGCTGCATCATAGAACACCTGATAGGGTGGAGCGTCTGACTTTTGATTTTGGCTCAGATCATGATCTCCCCATTTATGGGATGGAACCCTGAGCCAGGTTCTGTGCTGACAGTGCAGATCCTGCTTGGAATTCTCCCTCTCCCTCTCTCTGCCCATTCCTTCTCTTAAAAATAAACATGAGGGGCACCTGGGTGGCTCAATTGGTTAAGCGTCCGACTTCGGCTCAGGTCATGATCTCACGGTTTGTGGGTTCAAGCTGCGTCAGGTTCTGTGCTGACAGCTCAGAGCCTGGAGTCTGCTACAGATTCTGTGTCTTCCCCTCTCTACCCCTCCCCTGCTAGTGCTCTGTCAAAAATGCTGAAAAAAACTCAAATCTTCATGAAATAAGGGAACTTCAGCAAATAAGGAAAACATGGGAGAGAATCTATGCTGATTCTTACCTAACGGTGTCCTGAGAAGCTGAAGTACGTAAGAGGGAGACAGGAGGTAAGAGGGACACCTACACATCACCATGCCCACTGGTATTGAGACCAGTTGGGGTGGGGTGGAGAGGGAGTGAGCAGAGAGCGGAGATCGAGAACAGATTTCAGGAGGGCATCATGTCTCTGAGACATCGGTCTTCATGAAGAGGCCATGTCCACTTTGAGGCCAGGACAGTGTCCCTCAAATGCACTACTGTGTCTACCAGTTACTGAGGAGCAAACAGAAGCAGGGGCTGTGCCAGAAAGACCAGTACCTCTTCCTGCCGTGCAGAGGGAACGTATGGGCTGGCCTGGCTCCGAATCCTCTGCTCCGCTCAGGGCACAATGGGCCAGGCTGACCTTAAAGTCCTTCCCTTAACCATCAGGACCTGCAAAATCGAGAAAACCGGGAAGAGCTGTGCACCTTCCATTAACAGCCCAGGATTCTCTGTGGGGCTACCCCCTAAACATGGGACAGATTCCCACCCTGACCCCTGACTTTTCCCCCTTAAAAGTCAACAGGAGTCTTATAAAGGGAAGTGCATCTCCTTGTGATCCAGAACTGATTTTTCTAACTTTTTTTAAAAATATTTTTATTTCTAGGAGAGCGAGACAGCGTGAGCAGGGGAGGGCCAGAGAGAGAGGGAGATACAGACTCTGAAATAGGCTCCAGGCTCTGAGCTGGCAGTCAGCCCAGAGCCCGACGCAGGGCTCAAACCCACAAACTACGAGATCATGACCTAAGCGAAAGTCGGTCGCTTAACCGACGAAGCCACCCAGGCGCCCCTGATTTTTCTAACTTTAAGGAAAGGGGGACTTGTAAGCTGACACAGTCCCCAATTAAATTCTTCTTTGTCAATACCAACATGAAATACAACTTAAACTCTCCCAGCCAAAAATTGGGAGTTCTAAGTAACCTGGAAGGAATAGAGAGGGATGTGAGTAAAATTGGGCTTTCAGCAGATAAGTAGTGATCGCGTGTGCCTGGGAGGAAATGGTTGTCAACAAGGTTAGAGAAAAGGCTGGAAACCGTGGGTGTGCGTGGGATGCACCAGGTGTTTCTGCTGAGCTCTGGGCTGGAAGGAGAAGGGCTGCATCTGAAGCTAACGGGGTTGTGGAAGGGCTTTAGTAACAATTAGGACATCAAGATGTCAGGAAACCCGAATCATGAGTAGAGAGAATACAGATTTTGACTCTATTACCCAAACCTTGAGGGAAGTGGTGGATGGAGTAGGGAAGAAGGGGGGAGTGGAGGGCAAAGGGGTCATTGACAAGGTGGGGGAGGGAACCCAGAGGCCCTCGGGCAGGAACTGGCCTCCACCCACAGTGAGTAACTAGGTACCAAGCCCTGGTTTTCCACGGAAGTACGGAGCCCCAGCACTCCCACTGCCTCTGTGATCGTGGGTGCATCCTACGTTCTCTGGGAGTCCTAGTGTCTTTCATTGAGAAGGGAGAGGAGGAGGGGACTTAAGTCTTCCCTGTGATTGAGACAGGCTCCTCCAGAGTTCAGCCCTGGTGACTCCCTGAAGGACTGGGACATTGATAACACCTGCTAAATCTCTGCACCTAAACTAGCATTTGCTCGGCTAACTGGGAGAGGGTGTGCCTGGCCTCGACTAAGGCAGTGATTTCAAAAGATTCTGGGCCTTAGACTCTCAACTGCAAACTAAGTTGTCTCTTCTCGAATGCCCACCCCTGATTCTTGAAAAAGTATTTTTTTTAACCAGAGGGTTTACATATCCAGAAACTGAGCTCCCTCTCTGCCCCTTGGCTCTTCCTGCTTTCTTGGGTCCCTCCAAGCCCTGGCCACATGGCCAAGCTAGAGGATCCTCCAGTTCATTCCACATTTTACTTCAATTCCATTGGGCTTGAGGAAGAGAAGGACTCCTGACCTCCCTTGTCTCTCAAATAGGCCTGGGAACCAGGCTAAATGTAAGGTTCAGTCTTTGGATCTGAGTCAGAGGTGGTCTTGGACTGCTTCTAGGCCCTGCCCATTATTCAGTCCTGAAACTAGACAACTAGCATGGCTTATCTAAGTCCTTGGTCAAGTCTAGCTTTCCCATTAGTCTCTACGCTCAGGGAAGACCTGCTGAGGCCCACAACTTTGTAAAGTGGTCTAGCTTACTCAAACATACAGCCTGGGTGGAGCCCTACTCCCTCAGAGGAACATCGTGCACTTGACCACCAGCTACACCTGAGAGCAGGGCCTCCTAGGCGCTTTCCCACCTCCCCATGCTCCAGGGAGGTGGAGACTTTGGTAACGGAGTCACACCCTGGCTGCATATTAGAACTAACCAGAAAGGGCGCCTGGGTGGCTTAGTCAATTAAGCGTCCAACTTTGGCTCAGGTCATGATCTCACCGGCTGGAGCTGCTCTGGATTCTGTGTCTCCCTCTCTCTCTCTGCCCTCTCTCCCACTCGCAGTCTCTCTCTCTCTCTCTCAAAAATAAATACAAAAATAAAATAAAAACTACCCAGAAGGGGGTGCCAGCTCAGGTCATGATCTCCCAGCTTGTGAGCCCCCCCATCGGCTCTCTGCTGTCAGCACCGAGCCTGCTTCAGATCCTCTGTCTCCTTCTCTGCTCCTCCCTCGCTCATGCTCTCTCTTTCTCAAAAAAAACATTTAAAATGGGGAAGGAAGCGTAAGTGGCTCAGTCAGTTAAGCTTTCAGCTCTGGTCATGATCTCATGGTTCATGGGTTCAAGCCCCAGATCAGGCTCTCTGCGGTGAGCGTGGAGCTCATTGTGTCCCCCTGTCTCCCTCTGTCTCTGCCCCTCCCCTGCTCGCACACATGCTCTGTCTCCATTTAAAAACAAAAAAAAATTTTTTTTAAAGGCTATCCATGGTGGGAATGCAAAGTAGTACAGCCACTTTGAAAGACATTTTGGGTTTGTTTTTTTTTTTTTACAAAACTAAACATACTTACTATAATCCAGCAACTGTACTTTGTGGTATTTATTTGAATGAATAAAAAACGCTGTCCACATCAAAAAAAAAAATAAATAAAAATAAAGGCTATCCAGAGAGGCATTCACAACATGGTGAGAGTCCTTTTTCCAGAAATTCTCATGTAATGATCCAGGTGGGTCCGGACCTCAGGGATTCAGAATGTTCCAAGTGGTTCTGATGCACAGGCAGGGTGGAGAAACTGAGCGTGAAGAGAGTCCGAATGGGCCAGGTTTGGTTTATTTCTTGGAGAACTTGAGAGATGTATGAAAACCCCTGGGGGTTTTCTGCTTGGGGCAGAGGACCAGAGCCTGACCTGGAACCTCTCCTTGAGATTGACTCTGGAGGGCTGTGTGGATTCGAGAATCTTTTTCAAATGTCTTTAGGGCAATCTGTCTTCTAGAGGACGAGTGAGGAAGTGGGGTGTTCAGCTTCAAAGCTTAGAGAAAAATCCTCAACGTAAGGGAAATGGTTTCCATAGTTCAATGTAAAGCAGGCTTATCAGTGAAATTTCAGTTAAATTGAAATCAGTGAAAGTATTTCAACTAAAAACACTTCCTGGGTAAATTTGAAGTAGTTCAGCTGAATGTAAGAAATGGGGGGGAGGGGGGGCACTGTGTTCATATCTTACAGGTAAAAGTCCTTGACGTGGATGGACATCCTAGGTCTTCCTGCAGGGAGGTCTTCACAGGTCAGAACTGTGGGTGCCTGGGTGAGGCCAGGACAGTTTCTGAGGTGAGTCAGAAGTGTTTGCAGAGGTAGAGTGTCTGAGTTCCTGGATGGCATGAAGAAAATTATATTTTGAGAGACTACAGAAGAGACTGGAGCAGAGAACACACTAAAGGGATGTTAGAGGCCATTTTAACCCAAGCGCATGATGAGAGGCCGACAAGTCGCTAAGATGAAGACTCAGGCTTGGGACAGGGGGCTCAGACACAGACAGGAACCACCCCCCACCCCACTTAGGGGAGCTGCCTCCCCCGCTATAGACCCTCCAGCCTTTTGGTGTCTCTGGTGCCCCCTGGTGGTCACTGGTACCTCCTGCGGGTTCCAGAGGGGAGAGTGGGGACCAGGTGGCCCTGACTGCTGGGTCATCTAGATCTGAGCCTGGTCAGACGCTCCTCACGTTCAGCCCTGTCTCCTTGGATGCTTCCTGAAATCTGAGGGCAGCGCATTGTCTCTGGAGGCCTCTGGGTGGCTGCGTTGGGGTGTATCCAGTCTACAGCCACATTACAAGACATCCTTCATCAGCCAAGAGAGGGGAACATGGGCCCTAGGGGGCCTGGGGGTGTTGCTGCTTTTCTGTGCCTTGAAGGAGAGCACTTAGAAGGCGAGGACCTAGAACCCAGGCCCAGTCGAGTTCAGGTATGAAGGCCTCCAACTGCATGAGATGCCCCAGGAGGGAGAGGGGGCTCCAAGACAGGATGATTGTGCCCACACAGGTCTCTGGCTAATCTGTGGGTGGATTGCCCACCCCCTCATTCCCTGGCAGAGTCCCTCTACCTGGGCTTTGACGTACAAGTCGGAGGGTCTGCTCCCTGAGGTTTAGTTTTGGAAATGTGGCCTCTAGTGACCAGTTACCCATCTCAGTTCTCTTAAAGCTTCTATTCTCTCCATGGAAGGTGAGATTCATCAAAAGACTGAAATCCTAACTATTTTGACTACTCTCACTAGTAATTGGAGAGTGATGAATTGTATGTAAGAATAAGGAAAGATTTTCTTTTTTCTTTTTTTTTTTTTTTTTTAGTTTAGTGTCAAGTTGGTTTCCATATAACACCCAGTGCTCATCCCTACAAGTGCCTTCCTCCGTGCCCATCTCCCCCCTTCCCCTACCCCATCTGCTCTCAGTTTGTTCTCAGCATTCAAGAGTCTCTCATGGTTTGCCTCCATCCGTCTCCTCCACTATTTTTCCCCTTCTTCTCCCCCACGGTCCTCCGTTAAGTAAGGGAAGATTTTCAAGACAAAGACTAAGCTGGGATCTATATACTGGGAGAAAAAAAATCCATACACTTCCAAGAAATGTAGAGAAAGATATGGCTGAGTGACCCTGTATATGGGTATACATCTGCATATACTACACAGAAAATATTCCCCCAAGTCTGACTATTAAGAAACTTCAGGTTAGTTTTAGTAGGGTGAGTTGTGGTACTGGTCAATGACTAGACAACGCTAGAAAATGCTGAAGGTAGGGTTGATGAATGCCTGTCTTCTCTGAATGCACAAGCTTTCTCCTTTTTGTCAAGGGGCCCCTGGGCACTAAGAATGAACATGAGAGTGGGGAGGGGAGGGATGGCAGATCTCCAGACACCTAGAACCTAAGCTCCCACCCAGCACCTTGACCTGTCATTTCCTCTATATTTTCTGAGTCCCATCCAAGCCACTGTCACCAGGATGAAAGAGAGTAGGACCATCTTCAATGTCCATTTTATTTCATGACATTGGGTTTGGGCAAGAAAAGTTCAGAGTATTTGGATCTGTGGTAGTCCCCTGTCTAAAGTGCAAAAGGGATCACATTCAGATTATCTAAGTTCAAGGCCTGGTTCAGAGTCTGCAGAGGTTCAATCCTACTGCTGGGGCCTGAGGTCTGCCAGCAGAAGTACAGAAAATGGGCACAGAGATGATCAGGCAGGACCCAAGGTTCCCAGAACCCATCCTAGCACTTGGGTGTTCTCAGTATGGTTCACTGGGCTCTGGGGTGGGGGTGGGGGCAGAGCTTGACCCTTGAGAACATGGATGGGCCAGGCTTGGAGCTGGTTCTGGGAAGTGAGAGGCGGTGGTGTGCATAGGCAGGCAAGAGCCAAGTGGAACAGATCCCTTCAGGGGTGGGTTAGGTGGCCCAGACCTTCTCTTTGGGTGACTGCCTCTGGACTTGCCATGACCACTGTAAATAAGGCAGAGGCCTGTCTCCTAATTCCCTACTATGCTAGGGCACAGTGATGGAATGGGCCAGCCCGTGTTGGTCCCTTAAGGGCCATAAAATAGAACACAGAAGAACCCTACCTGAGGAGATCAGTTCCTCCCAGTTCTGGCCCAGGGTCTGTTGCATGGCTTCCCCATAAAGGCGGGCCAGGATTCATTTGTTGGCCTCCTATATAGTCCAATATAAGTCCTGCAAACTCCTCAGCATTTGGGGACAATGTCGCCAGCTCTTCTTTATGGTCCTGGGCGCAAAGGAATTGTCTTTGTCAGGATGTGATTCCTCTTCCTTGACTCCAGATGAAACTCCCTTCCTAGGATTCCCCATTCGTGTAGGGAACTCTCGATTTCCTGATCTTTCCAGGAACTGGCCTGGAAGGGACAGAGAAATGTGGACACACCTTGGCATGACTCTGTGTATCTGAGTGGTTGTCAGGGACCCTCCTTCTGCACTGGGGGGGCCCACACATACCTTTATGGCAGCTGGTGGGAGATGCTAAATCCTTGAAAGGTCAGGAACCAGCATCACCGGCAGAAGTAACGTCTGATCCCTGTACTGAGGCATGTTTGGGGAAGCTTCTGTGGGTCTGGATATTGTCCAAGTTCAGTAACGAATAATGAAATCTGAAAACTGCCAGAACGAAAGGATTTTAGCTAAGCATTCCTGGCCTGGAAGGGCTCACTCTTTGTTTTGGGGAATGTGATTTGCCTTCAGAAGGGGCCTTGTTCTCCTTCCTGTCACCAGGACTCTGGGCAAAGACGGAGGGCCAGGTACATGGAGTCACAGGCCTATCGTCAGAACTGCTCTGTGGGCGAGGAGAGTTAAAAAGCTGATAACTCTCCTGCTAGCTTTCCAAAGAGCAAGAGTGCTTTCCCCAGGACCTGCGAGTCCTCTTTGTGAAATGCGATCGTGGAGGAAGGTGGATCTTCTAACCCCCAGTCTCCCTAGGAAGGTAGGAAGCGACTTCAGCAGGTGAGTGGCTCTAAGTTCCAAACCAACCTCTTGTAATACTAGGTTTTTCCTTTGGGTAAAGGCAACTAGGAAACAAGTAGCAACCCCAATGACCAGGTAAACTGAAGGTGGACTATGTGTGACAAATGGTGCCGTCAAGCCTTCTTGAGGACTCGTTGCGGTTTATGTGGAGTATGTGATTTTCTGCATTGTCACTGACTGGCTGTAGGAAAGGGTGAGTTTCCTTCTGTCTCTGTGATCTCATCAGTGGATAGTCTGTGATGGGTACCACGATCTGGTTTAATGCTTACTCAGTTTTTAAAAACTTGTTTAAGGGCGCCTGGGTGGCTCAGTTGGTTGAGTGTCCAACTCCCAATTTCGGCTCAGGTCTTAATCCCAGGGTCATGGGATCGAGACCTGTGTCGGGCTCTGTGCTGAGCGTAGAGCCTCCTGTAGATTCTCTCTGTCTCTCTCCCCTTCTTTCCCCCTTTGTGCCCCCCTCACATGCACGTGTTCTCCTCTAAAAAATGACAATATAAAACTTGTTTAATTTCTACCTTTGTGGAGAGACTGTCCGATTGGTAGGAGATCTTGTTTTTAGCTGTATTTCCCAGTACAGGAAGCGAATATCCCTGAACTAGCGGGAGCCCCAGACCTTAGTGGCAGAAACCTTCCCCTTCGTGCAACAGCCGAGGCCCAGTGCCCCCCAGGAAAGGAGGCCATCACCTGCAGGGGAGTCTCTACTGAAGTGGGGCCCCTGGAATGCAGCCGGGAAGGGCCCCACCTCCTCCTTTCTGGGTTGTTCACCTCTTCCTGCTGCTCCACAGCAGGGCCCTGGGACCGTCAGTGCGGTCCCCTTGATTCTTGCGATAATAAGATCCCCCATTTCTGTTGCTTATAACTAAAATACTCCTGGCAAGGGGCGCCTGGGTGGTTCAGTCAGTTAAGCAGCTGACTTTGGCTCTGGTCGTTATCTTCCGGTTTGTGGGTTCAAGCTTCATGTCGGGCTCTGTGCTGACAGCTCAGAGCCTGGATGGAGCCTGCTTCAGATTCTGTGTCTTCCTCTCTCTCTCTGCCCCTCCCCCACTCATACCCTGTCTGTCTGTCTGTCTCTCTCTCTCTCAAAAATAAACAAACATTAAAAAGAAATAAAATACCACTGGTCACTGTAATGCACATCTACCTGGTTTTGACACTTTTTTGTGTGTGTGTGATGACTGTATTTACTGGGTTTGTGGACAGGAGAACAAGTCATTAGTATTTAGAACCATGACCTTCATTTTCTTTCAACTGGACTTGGGGACCAAAGTCAAAACAGTGTGTTGGTTCTGTATCTGGTTCACTGTTCTGCGGTCCAACCAGTGCTGCTAGGAAGAGCGGCCTGGCTGGAGAGATGCAGGAAACAAGTGTGGAGGTGACCACAGAGGACTCACAGTCCAGAGCACCCATCCTGGGGCCTGAGCGTCCTCAGTGTAGCTCCTCAGGGGGAGGGCCCATCACAGCCCCTGGGGGAGGAGCACGGATGCCCCAATCTTGGAGCTGGTGCTTGGGAAGAGGGAGGCCTAGGCACCTGAGAAGGGAAAACAGAGGGGATAGAGGTGGCACATGGAGATGCCTTAGGTTATCATGGACCCTCTGTCCATGTCACTGCCCTGATCTTGTCTTAGCCAGAGGTCCGTTAACACTCTGGCCGTGGCCAGGAGTAAATACCCGAGAGCCGCTGTGTAGAGAGTGCGTGTGATAGGAAACAAGTAGCGAAGAGAGGCCAGGAGAGAAGATATGGCTGTCTCCAGGACAGGACAGCTCAGACGGGAAGGGGACAGATGGGTAGGGCCCGCCTCCAGATTCCTAGCTCTGCGCTGGGCTTGCCAAATAAAGCCCCTTCCCTTAGGGCTGTTTTCTCAGTCTCCGCACTACTGGTGTTTGCGCCAGCCACCTCCTTGCTGTAGAGGCTGTCATGTTAGAATGTTCGCCGGCACCCGGTCCCTCTTCAGTAGGCCCCCCTCCATTGTGACAACCAAATACATCTCTAGACATTGCTAAATGTTCCCTGGGGTACGAAGTACCCCAGTCGAGAAGCGCTGCTTTGGGGCTACCTAGAAGGATGCTTTCCAGACGTGTCTGAGGAGAGGCGGCTGGGCCCTATTGCCTTTGGTTCCTTCTCCCCTGCTGGCTCCAGGCCTCAAAGTACAAAGAGGAAGCACCTCAATTCCCCAGATGTTGGGAGCCCTAAACACCCACCAGCTGAAACAACCCTGGAACCCCATTAGAGCCTTCTTGAAGCATTTGTGGGGATCTCCAGGTTTCCTCCTGGGGGCTTGGGGATAAGCCCAGGAGGCTTCCTCCAACCTTAGGCCCTTTGAGGGCATCTCTGACCAACATCCTGGCCAACTTTCAGCAGGGCGCGGAAGCAGTTGGAAGGTTCCAGAAACCGAAGCCGTCCCTGTCCCCTCTCTCCGAATATTGCAGAGTCCACAGTCTCAGGGAAGTCCAACCCCAGGCTCCACACTCCTCCTGCCCTACCTCCAGTCTTTGTCAGGGCTCATTGAGCGAGTCAGGGCCCTGGGGAACAAGTCCCTATGCACAGGGGACACTCCCTGCTGGCTGGTATCACTTTCTTTGCAAAGCAAGGCACCAGCCAAGGAGCATAGACCATCCCAGACACCAACAGAATCAAATCTGACCTTTCACCTACCTTTCCCTCATTTTATTGCTAAAAACCACACCCTAGACGTGGAGACTTAACATGCAAAGGAAATCTACACAGTAACTTCTGTCAACCTCACCTGCACCCCAGGTTCCTGGGATTCCCTGCCCCCAACATGCTTAGACGTTATTCAGTTTCCACTTCATCCCCTTTAAAATCTTCCCTGGCCATTGTTGGGGAGCCCATCTGACACCTTTGTCACGACTGTATCTCCCTTCAACTGCACCTATTGCCCCAATAATGCCTTGCCTGTGCCTTTAAATTTTGGGTCCAGCCCTGTTCCCATCGTTGCTGGGTCCAAGGACCCCACCCTGGTGTCAACACATGCTGTGCTGAACTCCCTGTGCCTGGGTCAGGTGCCCCCACCAAGTGCTAAGAAGCTTTTTTTTTTTTTCTTTTTCCTGAGAGAGAGAGAGAGACAGAATGAGTAGGGGAGGGTCAGAGAGGGAGGGAGACAGAATCTGAAGCAGGCTCCAGGCTCTGAGCTGTCAGCACAGAACCTGACATGGGGCTCGAACCCACGAACCGTGAGATCATGACCTGACCCAAAGTTGGACGCGCAACCGACTGAGCCACCCAGGTGCCCTGAGAAGCTTTTAACAGTTCACCTAGGGATAGCACTTGCTGTGCATTTTTGTAGATGAGTCTGATTAAATTTTCTTGTATTTGTAGTTTTCTAAGAAGTATTTTAAAATTAATCATGGGTGTTAAATATTAGTAAATTATTTTATTAAGATGTGGGGGGCACCTGGGTGACTCAGTGAGTTAAGTGACTGACTCTTGGTTTCAGCTCAGGTCATGATCTCTTGGTTAGTGGGTTCGAGCCCCATGTTGGGCTCTATGCTGACAGTGCAAAGCCTGCTTGGGATTCTCTTTGTTTTAAGTTTATTTCTTTATGGAAACAGAGACCAAGAGGTTTAACACATGCTGGTCAGGAGTTTCAGAGAGCTCAGGTGACCAGGAAATGCAGGGGATAAGGGAGGTGACCCAAGGGGGACAGCATGAATGGGGGTTGGTTTCTCTTCCCAATTTGGTTCTTCAATCCAAGGTCAATGCTACCTCCTCTTCTGTGGGCCTTTAGGCTCCCCACCCTCTTTCCTCTGTGCTGTCACATTCCACCCTGATTCCACCTGTTCTCCTGGGTACCTTGCCTGACCACCCCTGTACCTGACACCCTCTCCCACTCAGGACCAGGGAGAATGGTGACTTGGGCACCTGTGTGCAACAGAGCTACTGAGACAGGGAAACTGAAGGGACTCCATGATAAAAACTGTTTTCTTCTCTCCTTTTCCTGCTTCTGGTTTTTTTTTTTTTAATTTTTATTTATTTTTGAGAGAGAGAGACTGAGCATGAGTAGGGGAGGGTGGATAGAGAAGGAGACACAGAGTCCAAGTAGGCTCCAGGTTCTGAGCGATCAGCACGGAGCCCGATGCGGGGGTTGAACTCACAAACTGTGAAATCATGACCTGAGCCAAAGCACTTAACTGACTGAGCCACCCAGCTGCCCTTCCTGCTTCTATTCTTGTTAGGACCATATAGGTGCCTTAATGTACGTCCTTGTCTCTTACAAGAAAGTTAATACTTTCTTTGGAGCCTTCTAGCACAATAGGTAACATCTAAGGAGAAATGGGGCAGGAAATGACTGGGCAAGGCCATCATGTGTATATTCCAGAGCACTGGTGCTAGACATCTTGCTGCCTAGATCCCCTGGCTTCAGGGAATAAGTGACTCGTGAAGGACACCTGGATCCTGTCCTTGTTCTAACCAGTTCCCAGATGCCTGAGAGGATGCACACACCCAACACAATCATCTGTAAAAACCCCAGACCCCAAACAAAGATGAGACTCCCTCTTCTTTCTGAGTCTCCCAGATGCTCTCTCTGTACCTGAACTCTCTCTATATCTTAAATAAACTCTGCTCTCACTTCCTCTTGTCTTGTGTTTGATTTCTAACCTGTGAGACCTCAAGGACCCTGTTGGCTGATCCCATGGGACCACCTCTGGGTCCTCGGACCTCGCCTGCCTGTATCACTAGAATTGTGAGTCCTGCCTTTCCCCGACCTCCCCCAGTGTAATATTTGGCTCGTTTCTTAAAGCAGCTTTGATCAGGCACAGAGGAGGGAGCCTCAGGGAGGGATGAGAGCCACTGTGTACCAGCAGGCAAGACCTTCGCACTGACCCCATTTTGGTGCCGTTTGCTTCGGCTTCACACATGAACTTCCATGTTCAATCTGCACAAAGCTGTGGAATCCATATTGCTGAGACTACTTTTTTCAACTTTGGTGGTCAGCTACGGCCACGTCACCTTTTGGCTGAGCCCACTGACTTGCTACCCCATTTCCATGATCACTTTCCTTCCTCCTCCTGTTACGGAACCCAAGTTTGGCTCCCTGTTGAAAGATCATTACGCAAGAGATGAGTTTTGATTGGAAAGGAATTTGAGCATTATTTAGGAGGCCAGCCATCTGAAGACAAGGCAAACTCTTGTCTAAAAGCCAACTCAGAGGCTTCTGCCTGGCCCAGGGGTTTTTAAAGTAGTTTAGGGTAATCAGTAAAGGGAGTGCACTGGCCTGAAACATTTCTGGACTACGTATGGACACAATGGTGCCAACTATAAAGGTTTTCTAAGTGATCGGGGGGTCCGGTTCTTGTTTCATTGTGTGCAGGAGTCCCCTGTTCCTTCTGCACAAGAGGGCAAGGTCTATAGATACACAGGGTGGGGGGTAGTGAAAATCCTTGTGTGACCTAAAAAAGAAAAGCATTTTGCTAAAAAAAATTGCTAGGCTAATCAAAACGCCCAAGTGGCTTCAAACAGACAGCTGTCCTCTGTGGTCTGGGAAAGTTCTGGTCCTTCACTCCTCAAGGCCGGTAGTCTGCTATGGATCCAGAGACTTAGATCAGCAAGTGTGAAGTGTGTTGACTTGCTTCAAGTTAAGTCCTGTTACACCACCCCCAATGGAAGCACAACTAAAGCACCATTTGGATGGCTTGTGTCAATCCTACCTCTTGCCACTCAGCCTCTACAGTCTTTAAGAATCAAGACCAAGGAGGACCCGTACTCCTCCCCTTGACTTGGCTGAGAGCATGCACTACTCGATCCCAGGGATCCTCTGATCTCTCCTAAGGTGGTCCACATGGGCCTTTTGTCCCTTGGTTTCTAGAAAGCCAGATCTCTGCCAGCATCTTGTCCTCCTTTGACAATACTGTCGAAAATTAAGAGGGGTCTTGGATTTCAACTACTTGTAAGATAACGAGTTGGCCAATTACTGTTCATGGATGCTAGCAGAAGACACAAGACTCCTGGGTCAGAGACAATTGACTACATAGAAACCACAGTAGCCAGAGTGTCAGCATGGTGCCTTTGGTGAATCCCCATACACCCTGCCCGTCATCTTGGGGTGATGCAGAGGGCTCATGATGGATGCCTGCACTCATAGTAGATTCTGTTACAAGAAGAACACTGGATTTGATGGATTCATTGCTTCTAGAGTGAGCAGAAACAAGCCTTTTCTATGTGCAAGGGTAGATGTTACCTCAGCCACCAAGAATGCTTGCTGTAAACACACTTGTGGAGAATGGCAAGACTAAAGAGAAATTACAACCTTTGCGTTCATGGCACACCCAGCATGCAGGGGCTACTGGGGCCCCGAGGGGATTGCCTCTCCTAAGAATAAATCCTCTTCTTACGCGCTTTGTCTTCAGATCACTAGCCTCATCTTCATTGGGAAATTGTATCTTCTCTCTTTTCTTGCTTAGTATTGCTGGGCAGAACTCTAAGTTTTTCACAAAGTGAAACTGTTCACTTTGGCTTTATTGAAAAGTTGTTCTTGTGTTTTATTTCTTCATCCTTTTGTTTCTTCCTACCTGGCTGTGTTTGAGTTTGTGCTAAGCTTTTTTCCTTAATGTCTCAAGATGAATCTCAAATCCTTTATTTTCACCTTGTCTCCTTTTCTAACATACAAATTGAGTGGTACAGACTTCTAAGACTGTATAGTTGATATATCTGTACTGTAATTCAGTTCAGAAGACTTTCTAATTTCTACTGTAATAACTTCTTAAACCCAAGTGAAAGTTTATTGCTCTATTTCAAAATTTATAGAGAGATATATTGCTTAATACCCAAGCAGTTCAATATTTTCATATTTTATTGATGGTTTCTATCTTTCAAAGGACGTCTACTGAATGGTTTTAAGCCTTTGAAATATTTTGAAGCTTGCTGTGTGACCTAGCATCATGAGGCCAATACTGGTAAATAAAATTTGATATACAAAATAGTATGATAATATGGGGGAGTTGTTCTATATTTGTTAAATAGGTTAAATTTATTAATCCTGTGTTTCGGATGTTCTATATCCTGACTTTTTTTTTTTTCTATCCGCTATTGTAAGAAGTGTGTTTAAAGTTTTCTTTTCTTTTCTTTTCTTTTTAATTTCTAGGAGAGAGAGAGAGAGACAGCGTGAGCAGGGGAGGGTCAGAGAGAGAGGGAGTCACAGACTGAAACAGGCTCCAGGCTCTGAGCTGGCAGTCAGCACAGAGCCCGACGCGGGGCTCGAACCCACGAACCACGAGATCATGACCTAAGTGAAAGTCGGACGCTTAACCAACTAAGCCACCCAGGCGCCCCGAAGCGTGTTTAAAGTTTTCCAGTGTGACTGTGGTTTTTCTATTCTTCTTAATGTTCACAAATTTTGTTTTGCATATGTTAAGGCATACTTTTGAAGAATATATATTCCTGTCCTCATCTGCCAATACTGTCATGAATGAATGTGACGGTTAATTTTATTTGTCAATTGGGCTGGCTGAGGGATGCCCAGATAGCTGGTAACACTTTACTACTGGTGTGCCTGTGAGAATGTCTCTGGAAGAGATTTGCTTTCTTTTTTAAACATTTTTAAAGTTTATTTATTTTGAAAGAGAGAGCAAGTGGAGTAGAGGCAGAGAGAGAGAGTCAGAGAGAAAGAGAGAGAATCCCTGAACAGTCTCCACACTGTCAATGCAGAGCTCGATGTGGGGCTCCAACTCATGACCCGTGAGATCGTGACCTGGGCTGAAATGAAGAATCAGACCCTTAACTGGCTGAGCCACCCAGGCGCCCCAAGAGATTTGCATTCTAACCAGGAGCCTGATTAAAGATCACCCTCCCCAGTGTGATTGGGCATCATCCATTTCATTGGGGCTCCGACTAGAACAGAAAGGTAGAGAAGGTTGAATTTTCTCTCTGTGTAAGGGCTGGGATATCCATTTTCTCTTGCCCTGGGACTTTGGCACTTCTGGTTCTTGGGTCTTCAGACTTGTACTGGGACTTAAGCTCTTGGCTCTCATGGTTCTTAGGGCTTTGGATTTGGACTAGAAAGACCCCACAAGTTTTCCTGGGCTCCAGCTTGCTGGTACGGGAATCCTTAGCCTCTATAATTGTGCGAGACAATCTCTCTAGTAAATCTTTTTCCACAAATCTACATCTATATTGGTTCTGTTTTTCTGGAGAATCCTCATGTGAGAATTGTTACTGTCTCTGGTATATTAGGAAATTCCTCTCTTGATCTCTAGTAAATAACACTGCTTGCATTATCTACTTTGTCTGATAGTAGTTTGTCTTCCTCTCTTTTTAGGGTTAATATTTGCATGTTTTATCTTTTTTTACCCTTTTACTCTCAACCTTTGTCAGTCTTTATATTTCAGTGTTTCAATGGGAAGTGGCAATATCTGACAATATTGCCTTTACTTTTAATATTTAATCAATATCGTCTCTAAACATTATTTCCATGGGGTTTATATCTGGCTCATACTAGCCAGGTTTTTGTTTTTGTTTTTGTTTTGTTTTTTGACTCCTTTCTTATATTACTCTTGTTTTTAAGTGTTTTCCTTTGGATTAACCAAAATGATCTTATCATTCTATTTTCTTAAAATTTTTTTTAAAAAGTTGGTTTGTTTTTGAGAGCAGGAGAGAGACAGAGTGTGGGCAGGGGAGGGGCAGAGAGAGAGGGAGACAGAATCCGAAGCAGCCTCCAGGCTCCGAGCTGTTAGCACACAGCCCAACGCAGGGCTGGAATTCATGAACTGGGAGACCATGACCTGAGCTGAAGTCAAATGCTCAACTGATTGAGCCACCTAGGCACCCCTGTTGTTGTTTTTTTTATATTCACTTGTCATATATACATTCTTTACTATTTTTGAAAAGTTTTCAGAGAGCGTGCATGAGCAGGGGAAGGTGTAGAGGGAGAGAGAAAAAAACCTTAAGCAGGCTCCACGCTTAGCACAGAGCCTGACATGGGGCTCAGTCCCACACCCTGAGATCATGACCTGAGTTCAAATCAAGAGTTGGACACTCAACTGACTGAGCCACCCAGGTGGCCCTAATTGGAATATATTTTATAATAGTAAACCAAGAGTATAGAATTCTAGGCCAATTATTTATTTTTTGTACCTTAGTGATGTCTTTTCAATGATTTTTTTTTAGCCTTCATTTTTCCTTTCATAATTTCCCCTCTTCAAAATTCCTCACCCTCCTTTAGTCCTTTGATTCAACTGCTTCTTAAGCATAGTGTTTTTTTGAATTTTGCTGAGACTAGACTTTTTAGGTGGCACTTATTTTCTTGCAGCATTGTGCACACTTTACTTTTGGAGTGATGGGGCTGTTCTGTATTCTGCATCATTCCGTTTTCTTCTGACTTCTTTGCCGTTAGACAGTAATCACCTTTTCTGTTGCACCTTTGAAGATAATCTTTTTTTTTTTTATTTCATTGAGGTATGGTTCACACACAATGTTACATTAGCTTTAGGTGTACAGCATAGTGATTCAACAACTCTATGGTCATGCTATGCTCACCACAAGTAGAGCTAGCATCTATCCCCGTACAATGCTATTATAATATTACTGACTACATTCTCTATGCTGTACCTTTTATCCTTATGCCTTATTCATTCCACAACTGACAGGTTGTGTTTCCCACCCCCTTTGACCCATTTCGCCCACACCACCCCCCACATCCTTCTCCTTTGGCAACCACCAACTGTATTTATGGGTCTGTTTCTGTTTTTGTTGTTTGTCTTGTGTCCACGCGTAAATGGAATCATGAGGTATCTGTTATTGTCCGGCGTTTCACCGTACCCTCTAGGTCCATCCACATTGTTACAAATGACAAGATCTCATTGTTCTTTTTTATGACCAAGTAATATTTCATTGTGAATGTATACCACATCTTCCTTATCCATTTATCTCTGATGGGTACTTGGATTGCCTTCATATCTTGGCTCTTGTAAATAATGCTGCAACAAGCACAGGAGTGCATGTATCTTTTTGAATTAATATTTTCATTTTCTTTCAGTAAATAGTAGATTTACTGGATCACATGTTACTTCCTTATTTTTTATTTTGAGAGAGAAAGAATGAGCACAGGGGAGGAGCTGAGAGACATGGAGAGAGAGAATCCCAAGCAGGCTCCACGTTGCCAGCATAGAGCCTGAAGTGGGGCTTGATTTCCTGAATCACGAGATCAGGACTTGAGCCTAAATCAAGGGTTGGATGCTCAACCAACTGAGACATCCAGGCGCCCCTGGGTCCTAGGGTATTTCTATGAATTTTTTGAGGAACTTTCATACTGTTTTGCACAGTGTTTGTACCAGTTTACATTCCTTTTTTTTTTTTTAATGTTTTATTTATTTCTAGGAGAGAGAGAGACAGCATGAGCAGGGGAGGGTCAGAGAGAGAGGGAGTCACAGACTGAAACGGGCTCCAGGCTCTGAGCTGGCAGTCAGCACAGAGCCCGATGCGGGGCTCGAACCCACGAACTGCGAGATCATGACCTAAGCGAAAGTCGGACGCTTAACCGACTAAGCCACCCAGGCACCCCCCAGTTTACATTCCTATAACCAATTTACATTCCTATAAAAGGAATAAGGGTTCCTTTTTCTCCATATCTTTGCCAATGTGTTATTTCTTGTCTTTTTGATACAAGTCCTTCTGACAGGTGTGAAGCAATAGCTCACTGTTGTTTTGATTTACACTCTCTGATGATGAGTGATGTTGACCATCTTTCCATGTGTCAATTGGCCACCTGGATGCCTTCTGTGGAAAAATTTCTATTCAGGTCCTCTGCTCATTTGAAAATCAGATGTGGTGTGTGTGTGTGTGTGTGTGTGTGTGTGTGTGTGTGTGTGTGTTGGGTTGTAGAAGTTCTTTATAGATTTTGGATATTAACCCCATTAATGATGTATCCTTGACCAATGTCTTCTCCCTTTTAAGAGTCTCCCTGGGGCGCCTGGGTGGCTTAGTCAGTTAAGCGTCCGACTTTCGCTTAGGTCATGATCTTGCGTGTCGTGGGTTCGGGCCCCGCATCGGGCTCTGTGCTGACTGCCAGCTCAGAGCCTGGAGCCTGTTTTAGTCTGTGACTCCCTCTCTCTCTGACCCTCCCCTGCTCACGCTGTCTCTCTCTCTCTCCTAGAAATAAATAAAAGTATTAAAAAAAAAAAAGAGTCTCCCTTTCTGTTTTGATGTCAGTTTACTTCACTGTACAACAGGCTTTTATTTTGGTGAAGTCCCAATAGTTTATTTTTGCTTTTGTTTCCCTTGCCTAAGCAGACCTATTTAGAAAAAGTTGCAAAGGCCAGTGCCAAAGAAATTACTGCCATGATTCAGGATTTCTGTGGTTTCAGGTCTCAGACTTAGGTCTTTAATCCATTTTGAGTTTTGTGTGTGTGCGTGTGTGTGTGTGTGTGTGTGTGTGTGTGTAGTGTAGTGTTAGAAAGTGGTCCGATCATTCTTTTGCATGTAGCTATCTAGTTTTCCTAGAACCATTTATTGAAGAGATGGTCTTTTTCCTATAGTATATTCTTGACTTCTTAGTTGTGGATTGACCGCATGAGCATAGGTTTATTTCTGGGCCCTCTGTTCTGTCAGACACTAGGAGGTTTAGAAGATCTATGCTTTGCAAGGATCTTTTTTTCTTTTCTTTTCTTTCTTTCTTTTTTTTTTTTAAGTCATCTCCACACCCAACGTGGGGCTTGAACTCACAACCCCCAGATCAAGAGTCACATGCTTCGGGGCACTTGGGTGGCTCAGTCAGCTAAGCATATGACTTTGGCTCATGTCATGCTCTCATGGTTCAAGAGTTCGAGCCCCATGTCAGGCTCTGTGCTGACAGGTTGGAGCCTGGAGCCTGCTTCAGATTCTGTGTCTCCCTCTCTCTCTGCCCTTCCCTCACTTGTGCTTTGTCTCTCTGTCGCTCTCAAAAATAAGTAAAACGCTAAAAAGAAAAAAAAAAAAAGAGATGCATGTTTTCATGACCGAGCCAGCCAGAGGCCCTTGAATAGTGTCTTTTTTTTTTAAATTTTTTTTTTTAATTTATTTCTAGGAGAGAGAGAGAGAGACAGCGTGAGCTGGGGACGGTCAGAGAGAGAGGGAGTCACAGACTGAAACAGGCTCCAGGCTCTGAGCTGGCAGTCAGCACAGAGCCCAACGTGGGGCTCGAACCCATGAACCGCGAGATCATGACCTAAGCGAAAGTCGGACGCTTAACCAACTAAGCCACCCAGGCGCCCTGACTAGTGTCTTTTGATACACAAGTTTTAATTTCAACAAAGCCCTATTTACCTATTTTTTCTTTGTTGTATTTTGTGTCCTACCTGGGAAACTTTTACCTAACTCAAGGTCAAGCAGATTTCCACCTGTTTCCTTCTAAGAATTCTACAGTTTTAGTATTTACATTTATGTTTTGATCCATGTGGAGCTAATTTTTATATGTAGTGTGAGGTAGGGGTGCAGATCCCTCCTTTTGCATGTGGACATCCTATGATCTCTGCACCATTAATTGAAGAGACTCCCATTCTTTCCCATTCAGTGGTCTGTTACCCTTGTCAGAAAATCACTTGCAATAGATATGTAAGTTTATTTCTGGGCTCTGAATCTGATTCTATTAATCTGTGTTTATATGTCAATACCATACCGTTTTGATTATTGTAGTTTTGTAGTAAGTTTTATAGTTGGGAAATGTGAGTCTTCCAAATTTTTCTTCAAAATTGTTTCCACTATGTAGGGTCTCTCACAATTGCATAAGAGTTTTCTTTCTTTTTCTTTTCCTTTCTAAAATGTTGATTTATTGACAGAACAAGTTGGGGAGGAGCAGAGAGGGAGACAGGGAATCCCCAGCAGGTTCTGTGCTGTTAGTGTGGAGCCCGATGTAGGGCATGGTCCCACGAACTGTGAGATCATGACATGAGCAAAACTCAAGAGTCAGGTGCTTAACCAACCCAGGCACCTCTGCATATGAATTTTAGACTCTGCTTTTCCATTCCTGCAAAAAAGCCATTGGTGTTTTGATAATGACTGCATTGGGTTTGTAGATCATTTGGGGAGTATTTGCCATTTTAATAATATTATGTCATCCAGTCTAGGAATATCAAATGTCTTTCTGTTGATTTAGGTCTTATATCTTCTTCAATTTCTTTCAGCAATATTTTATAATTTTCTTTGTACAAGCCTTAGCTTCCTTGGTTAAACTTCTCCTTAAGTATTTTATCCTTTTTGATGCTATTATACATTAAATTGCTTTAATTTACTTTGTAGACTTTTCATTACTAGCATATGGAAATAAAACTTATTCTTGCATATTAATTTTGTATCCTGAAATATTGCTGAACTCACTTATGAATTCTAATAGATTTTTTTGTGTGAATTACTCAGGATTTTCTATATATAAAGTCCTGTCATTCTGCAAATAGAGACTTTTAATTCTTCCTTTCTAATTTGGATGCCTTTTACTTCTTTTCTTCCTAATTATTCTTGCTACAACTTCCAGCACAGTGTTGAATGCAAGTGGCAAAAGCAGGCCCTCTTGTCTTGTTTCTTTTTTTAATTTTTAATTTCTTAAAATGTTTTATTTCTGACAGAGAGAGAGAGAAAGAATGAGCAGGACCAGGGTCAGAGAGAGAGGGAGACACAGAATCTGAAACAGGCTCCAGGCTCTGAGCTGGTTGTCAGCACAGAGCCTGATGTGGGACTCACACTCACGAACCATGAGATCATGACCTGAGCCGAAGTTGGATGCTTAACCGAACCATGAGATCATGACCTGAGCCGAAGTTGGATGCTTAACCGAACCATGAGATCATGACCTGAGCCGAAGTTGGATGCTTAGCCACCCAGGCCCCCCAAAAGAGTAGGGGGTGAGGCAGAAAGAGGGAGATAGAGGATACAAAGCAGGCTCTATGCTGTCTGCACAGAGCCCAATGTGGGGCTCGAACCCACAAACTGTGAGATCACGACCTGAGCTGAAGTCGGACACACAACCAACTGAACCACCCACACGCCCCTTTGTTTCTAATCTTAGGGGGAAAGTTTTCAGTGTTTCACTATTGAGTATGATGCAGGCTGTGGGTTTTTCATAAATGTACTTTATTATGTTAAAGATATTCCCTTCTATTCCTAGGTCAGTGTTTTTAATCATGAAAGGGTGTTGGGTTTTGTGAAATGCTTTTTCTGCATCAAGATTTTGTAAATCTGTGTTTATTTTGCCTTCATTATACTATTGCAGTTTAATACTAATATGCATTTTTCATATGTTGTACAAACTTTTGACTTCTGGGTAAATCTCCCTCAGTCATGGTATATTGTTCTTTTTAATACACTAATAGATTTAGTTAATGTGGCTAGGAGTTGGGCAACCATAGGTGCCAGAGGCTTCAAATTCTGCTTGTATCTTATTTTTTCTCTACTCTTGACTTTGGCTTCCCTGAACTCTCCTCAAGGAATCTGTCTTGGAGCTCTGTCTGCTGTGTTGTTATACCAAAGCCCTGTTGCTATGGTGGCAAGCTGTGGGTGGGTGGGTGATTGTATAATCTTCCAATTAAATGTCTTTTGTAAAGGGTTTTATTTATTTTTATGTTTAAGAGAGAGTGTGAGTGGGGGAGAGGCAGAGAGAGAGAGAGAGGATAAAGAGAATCTTAAGCAGGCTCCATGCTCAGCCGAGAGTCCAACACGGGGCTTCATCTCACAGCCTTGAGATTGTGACCTGAACTGAAATGAAGCGTTGGACACTTAACCAACTGAGCCACCCAGATGCCTCAAATCTTTAAAAAGAATTTTTTTTAAGTAGGCCTCACACCTAGCATGGAGCCCAATGCAGGGTTTGAACTCATGACCTTGAGATCAAGACCTAAACTGAGATCTAGCTGGATGCTCAACTGAGTCACGCAAGTGTCCCAATTAAATCTCATTTTTGAGTCTCAGTTTTAGTGGGCCTGTGTGCAGGGCCGGGAGTGACTCAACTGTTTCTTCAGTGGTGTAACTTTTGGCTTCCATACCATATATCCCTCCCCTGGTTGCAGCATTTCCAATCTGTTTCCTTGAAGCCCTGGTCCCTGTTGTGTATTTTCTCCTTAGACAGAAAGGTTAGAGGGCACTAAAGTGGGAGAAATGTCCTAATCCCACTAACATAAGACTCTGGTAAAGTTTTCCTCAGGAGAAAACTTTAGGTTCTTTAGTGGAAAAGACTCAAGGTATTTTTAACAATGGTGATGCTTCTCTTGCTAGAGCCCCATGGGGATGTTTCTCGGGTCACCACCATGGAAATCCAAATGGATTTCTAGAGCTTATGGCGTTGGAGATGTGGGGGACCTCTGAAGACTGTGGGTGATAGAAGTTCTTTCTTCTCAAGCTAGTCCACACTCAACCTTCAGCAATTCACCTAAACTCTCACTTAAATGTCCCCAGATGTTTGTGTCTCCAGCAGCTTCAGCTCCCAGTAAGCAGACCTTGGCTGTGTCTCTCTCTGGATAGGTCTGTCTCTCCAGATCAGCCTTGTGATTTTCCCAGTAACCTAAGTTCTCAGAAAGAAGAGTCCTTGATTTTCAGCTTGTGCAGGCTTTTCTGGTTAGAATAGAAGTGATAATTTTAGGTTGTTTACATGTCCTAGCTGAAACTGGAAGTCCGAGTTTTTCAATGCTAGACACTTGATGATTATTGAATGCAAGCAAAATCACAAAAATCCTATAACTGCTCAAATGTCTAACAGCTGAAGTGAGATGCAACAATTCATATAATTACTTCAGGGTCCATAGAAAGGGCAGTATTATGCAGAAATACAGAGTATGAGCAGACTCACCAACACCTTCCATAGAATCCATGACACTCTATTTCAACTTTGAATAAACTGTCTACACTTAAGCACATTCACCAAAATTTGCATTGGTATTATCTCTACCAAAAACAGTACCATTTTCCTAACTTAATAAGTGAGATTCTGCAAAAATTTTCTATTTCCAAAGTCTCCTTTAGGAGGGATTTTACTTGCAATAGCCTTCTAAGCAAGCCTTTTTCATGAGAAAAACCTTCCAAAAGCAAAATGACTTTTTCCTGTCTTGTGATTACTTGCATCTTGGGCTAAAATAAGATGAAGCATTTTAGATCTTTAATAATCCCTGTAATAGTAAAAGGAACAATTACATGTTTATTATTGCAGTATTTTATCCTGACACAGACGATAGCAATCACTGTAAGAATTGGAAAATATTGAATATGATCATTTCATGGCCTCATTAGTGCCTTTGCCACTCATGTGACGAGGTGATAAGCTAATTGTGATTCAACAATTAACTTGAAATGGTTGCAAGCTAACAATAAATTGAACTTGACATATAATGCAGAAGAGGTAAACTTAATGCATGCCTGCAAGGAAAAGCTGTATTTGGAAAGAACAGCCTCCTTGAAGAAAGCCAGAATTGATCTTATATAGGTTTTGGAAAACTTGGTCTAGGGATTGGTGGATTTTCAAAAGTACGTTTATAGATTAGCAGACTTTCAACTGTTAGTGTGATCACTGGAATAAGGCTGTTGGTGACTGGCATACTTTCTATGGTCACTGGAGTGAGGCATTTGCTGACTGTCTAGAGGCATGGGGTGGTCTACTAACAAGTTGACTTTCAGAAGCTGGAGTCTGTCATTGACTCTTCACTTTCAGAGGCATGGCTGCTGTTACTGATCTTCAGAGCATGCGACTGATCCAAAGTCATCTCTAATTAACAGTGATTCCTGGTTTACAACTTGAGGCTTTGGTAAAGAGAAGTCTTATCTTTTCTTTAATGTGGGAAACGAGAGGGGCACCTGGGTGGCTCAGCTGGTTAAGCGTCTGACTTCGGCTCAGGTCATCATCTCATGTTTCATGAGTTCAAGCCCTGCATTGGGCTCTGTGCTGACAGCTCAGAGCCTGGAGCCTGCTTCAAATTCTGTGTCTCCCTCTCTGCCCCGCCTCTCCTTGCACTCTGTCTCTCCCAGAAATAAACATGAAAAAAAAATTAATATGGGAAACAAGACTTGCCATTCTCCCTTCTTGTGGTCTTCCCTCAGCCGAAAATACAGGGGACTATAAGGGACTGTTTAGATCTTTATTTGTGGAAATACGAATTTCAGCTAGCATTGCTGTTTAAACAACTTAAGTACCAATTCCTGAAGCAGAAAAAGAGCTGAATTTTCATTATTGGGGGAAAGGGGAAAAAAACCCACCACAACGGATTACATTAAGGGTGGCCTGACAAAGTCAATATAGGATGCAGGACAAAATCATTAAATACAAGACATATCCAATATATACAACATGCCTGGCAACACTACCTGGGTCAGCTTAGCATCTTCTCACTCACCAGCCTCATTTATTTGCTTGGGAACACCACATCTTCTTAATTCAATACATCATCTGCCTTCTGCTCTCTATCCATCTGTCCTGTGTGAGTTTGGTCTCTCATTCACAGATCATGTGAATTACCACAGCCCAGATTTCTAGGTGTCCATCTTTCTTCAACCCCCTAAATTCATCTTCTACACATCACTGCTAGAACAATTTCCTTTAATATCTTTAAAAAATTTTTGTTTTAATGTTTATGTATTTTGAGGGAGAGGAGAGGGAAGGGCAGAGAGGGAGAGAGAAAATCCCGAGTAGGCATCACACACAATCAGTGCGGAGCCAGTGCAGGGCTCCATCCCGCAAACTCATGAGATCATGATTGGAGCCAAAACCAAGAGTCAGACACTTAAATCAACTGAGCCACCCAGGTGCCCTTCCTTTAGTATCTTTAATTGATTCCATCAATTTAGGATAAAATTCTAACTTTGTCACATGGCAAATAGGCCTTTTGTTTTCTGGCATTGGTGTGTGACTCTAATTTGTAACAGATCATTCTGTTACTCATCAGTTCCGTACTTGAGTTTCCACAAAGGTGTCCTTATTATTACTGACATGTACCTTTACGCAGGTGTAGTCTCCTCTTATTTAGAATGGTCATTTCACCCTCCGGAGAGTTCCAATTCTTCCCAAGTCTGGCTTAGGCACACTGTCTCTCGAAAGCTTGGTCTCCAGGTTCCCTTGGCTAGGTTCGATCTCTTCTTTCTTCAACCTGTGCAAATTCCTAACATGTTTGTACTACAATGCACTGTAATAATTTATCAATTTGCTTGTTAGAGCTACATTTACATACTGTGACATAATTTGCTTCCTCATCTGCTTGTCTCTCAACTCCCTTCCATCTCCTTTCCCCAAATTCATGGCATCTCTGAGTTGTGGCTTTCTTAAGACTACCAGTGTATAGTGGCACCTGGGTGGCTCCGTCAGTTAAGTGTCTGACTTTGGCTCAGGTCACGATCTCCCGGTTTGTGAATTTGAGGCCTGCATCGGGTTCTCCACTCAGCACAGAGCCTGCTTCAGATCCTCTGTCTCTCTCTGCCCCTCCCCGTTCACATCCTCTCTTTCTCTCAAAAAATAAACATTAAATTTTTTTCTAAAAAGACTAACAGTGTGCAATATAGTACCTGCCCCAAAGGAAGGGTAAAAAAATAAAGAACAAAAAATAACCTGAGTTGATTATCATTGCTTTTTGTTTTCCTGAAATTGTGTGACACATGGGCAAACCAAGTCAGCTTATGTCATGAAATGACTGACGTACCTTTCAATCTCTTGGCGCAGGTATTTCATGAAACTTTTTTGGCTAGCTCCTTCTGCTGCGAATTTATATATATTTAACAGATTTATATTTGAAATAATTGCTTATTTTCCCATTTAATGTACCCAGGATGACAGCTCTGTGTATACCAGGTAAACTTTTATAAGGAACGACCTCACAGCTAAATAAAAACAAATAAATTCTGAGAACAGAATGTGCAATAGGTTAGAAAATCCTCAATTCACAGCAATTACTAGAAGAACCAAGGATGAAGAGAACAGACTTTTATTTCTACTTGTAAACGAAATCCATGCACAGAATTGACACCAGGTCAGGAAAAGGACAAACCCCAGAAACCTGAGAGGTAGTTTATAGTTCTTTTTTAATCTTTTATTTGGTCCTTTTCTCTAGAGGTGTATAATTTGATAACATCTTTTATATGCTATTGAGTGTTGTAAAAAAAAAAAAGATTACCGATTTAGAAGTGTCTTTTTAATGAGAAATTCAGGGCACACCTCCCCTCACCCAGATGTTTATGACAATCACATATGACCTTTAGCGTACACTGCTGTAGGAAGAGAATAATTATTTTACAAATGCCTGAAGGGTCTCCAGTAGTGAATTCTTCATTTTAGGTTATTTTAAAAAGTGCCTGACAGGCACAAACGCTTTCTACTTTCCTCACTATTACATAGTCTAGGATTATCCTTGGAATCTGGTATCTGATTAGGCCTGTGTTTTTCCTAGACAGGAAGATTTTTCCTATCTATGACATTTGTTATTTCACTCATGTATTCTGAGGAGCTTTGGTTTAAGGCTTTCACACATGCAAATCTACTTTCTAGGGGTTCTCTTCAATATGAATTTTATAATGATTAGTAAGAGATGACCTGTGGTTGAAAAGTTTCCCACATGTATTACATTCATAGGGTTTCTCTCCAGTATGAATCCTCTGATGGGCAATCCGTGATGAGCTCTGTCTGAAACTTTTCCCACACGTGTTACATTCAAAGGGCTTCTCTCCTGTATGAATCCTGCGATGCTGAATAAGAGCTGAACTCTGGCCAAAAGATATCCCACATTCCTCACATCGATACGGTTTCTCTCCTGTGTGAATTCTCTGATGGTTACTAAGGGAGGAGTTGCACCTGAATGTCTTCCCACACTCGTTGCATTTGTAGGGTCTTTCTCCGGTGTGCATCCTCTGGTGCTGAATGAGAGCTGAACTCTGCCGGAAGGCTTTCCCGCACACTTTGCATTTACATGGTTTCTCTCCAGTGTGAATTCTTTCGTGAATGATAAGCGTCGAGTGGGAACTTAAGGCTTTACCACATTCATTACAGTTATAAAACTTCTCACCGGTATGAATTATTCGGTGTCTGTTAAGTCGGGAGATGGAAGTGAAACCTTTCCCACATTCGTTACATCGATAGGGCTTTTCTCCAGTGTGAATTCTTTCATGCTGAATAAGAGACGCACTCTGACTGAAGGCTCTCCCACATTCACTGCACTTGAAAGGTTTCTCTCCTGTGTGAATCCTCTGGTGATAACGCAGGGATGAGCTGGACTTGAAGGCATTTCCACATTCGTTGCATAAATAGGACTTCTTTCTGAGGTGAATTCTCTGACACCCAGAAAGGCCAGATGCCTTCCTCCCCGGATTATATCTATGGGGATTGTCTCCAGCATGGATTTTTTGATGTATAAAAAGGCCGGACCTTCTGCTGAAGGATTTACCACATTCTTTACATCTATAGGATTTCTCCACAGTATGGGTCCTTAGGTGTTTATAGAGGGACGTACTAAGAGTGAAGGCCTTCCCACATTCTTTACATACGTAGGGTTTCTCTCCAGTATGAGTTATTTGATGTTGAATAAGAGCTGAACTTTGGTTAAAGGCTTTTGAACATTCTTTACATTTAAATAATTTCTCTCCACTATGGTTTTTCTCATGCTTGCGAAGGGACGAAGTGTTAATGAAGGTTTTTTCACATATACTACATTTATAGCGTTTCTCTGCTGTGTTGATTTTTGGTTGATTAAGTAAATACGGATTCTGTTTGAAGCGGTTTCCTTGCATTTCACATTTGGGTGGTGTTTCTTCTCTGGGAACCATCTGTTGCTTAACAAGGACTGACTTTGGGCTGAACTTTTGGCCAAATTCAGTATCTTTATGGCTTCTTTCTACAGTGAGGATTTTTTTGTGGGTGACTAAAACTGTCTGAACACTCTCTTTTTTCTCTTGCTTTTTCTCTAATCTGTATTCATAAGTGCAGGGTTTTTCTGATTTAAAGTCCCAGGGTCCGTTCCTTTTGGATCTTCTCATTACCAGCTCCTGAAATGAAGAATCTTGCGTTTGAGTTGACTTCGTGGTTTTGTGACCGCTTTTCCATCCTGGAGAGGAAGAAAAAACCGTGATATCATATTTGGCTACTGAGACCAAATGTAGAAAATATATGTAAGTATTGATGGTATTTAAATAAGGTCTTGGTATCTGGCCAAATGTAAAAGGAAAACATAAGAGAAAAATGTAAGATTTAAGCAATATAGAAGAATTAATGGGAACTGAAGTACTAGGGTGGAGAAAATAAATAAAACAAACCTATTTAAAGAAAGTGAGTGTAAGAGTGATCGGGAGAGCATGAATTCAGAAAGGCAGTCTGGGATCAGAGTCCAAAGCCATGAAAGACTCCAAAAATATTTTCATGACCCTTCTCTTCATTGTGCATACTCTTCTTGATCTGTAGTCCTCCTCACTTTCCCTCATGCCAAATTCCTTTCTGTACCTCAGATTCAGTTCAGAAGTTAACAGAGTCCTTTCTTGACAGAGTTTCCACCTCCATTCCCCTTATTATAGCACTTAACACAATATTTAAAATATTTATTCTATATCTTTTTATTTTAATTAACGTTTATTTATTTTTGAGAAAGAGAGAGAGACAGCATGAGCAGGGGAGGGGCAGAAAGGGAGGGAGACACAGACTCCTAAGAAGGCTCCTGGCACTGAGCTGTCGGCACATAGCCCTACGTGTGGCTTGCATGAGATCATGACCTGAGCTGAAGTCGGACGCTTAACTGACTGAGCCACCCAGGAACCCCTATATTACATACCTTTGTATTAGATATAAATTATATACCTACCCACATCTAAATATATTAGACTTCCTTTTGTACCACAAGTGTTCTCTGCAAGCAGATTAGCATGCCCTATATACAGATCCTCCTGAGGGCATCTGAATTCTATACGAAATGTTTTGTTACTTTTCCTTAATTACTTACATATTCCTGATTTGAACAATGTCAAACATTCTCAGTTCCATATCTCTCTCTCTCTCTCTCTCACACACACACACAACCACACGCACGCACACACACACGATTCAAGCACTTGAAGTTACCTTCCAGGACAGGACATGATGTGGGTGGTGGGAGTTCATCATATGGGTGATCACACTCATGGTCACTCCAAACAGGAACGCGTTATAGAGTTAATCTAGAGGTGCCACTGGTAGGCATGATGCTAGAAAGGTATGAGAAGCTGGGAAGGCTGCCTTGCTCATGCATCAAGCAAAGGAGGCTATGCAGACAGTGTATAAAAGCATCAAAGATAAACAGCAAGGCCAGGCATAAATATAAAAAGGTAAAAGAGAGCTAATTAGGAATTAGAATGTCACGACGGGGTAGTATGCACATCTATATACCTCCTCCACGTGTGTGAAAAAGAAATGCTGTTTTCGAAATTTTGTTGCTAATTCTAACTTTCAAAGCTTTTTATTATGGAAAATGTTCAACATCTACAAAAAGTAGAGTGAGCTGCACAGTGCATTTCCAAGCTGGCTTCAGCCGTCACTGATGCTGTTTCATCTATTGCCTTGTTAAGGAGTTGAGCAGTGTCCCCCAAAAGGCTAGGCTGAAGTCCTAACTTCCAGTAACTCTGAGTGTGGCCTTATTTGGAAACTGGGTCTGAAGATTTAATCAAGTTAAGATGCGATCGCTGGGTCCTCATCCAGTATGACTGGTGTCCCCAGGCACACGCAGAGACAAGACCGTGTGAAGGCACAAAGGGAGAACACCAAGTGACAAAAGCAGCAGAAACTGGAGTGGCACAGCTGTAAGCCAAGGAACACGGGTTCTGGGCCACCCCCAGAGCCACGGAGTCTCAGGGGGAGCGTGGCCCATCAATGCCTCAACTTTGGATTTCTAGCCTCGAGAACTAGGACACCCTAAATTTCTGGTGAAGCCACACAGTGTGGGATTCTTAGAGCAGGCTGAATACACTACTGCACACCCTACATCTCTTCCAGGGGCCAGATAGATCCCAGATACTTTGTCATTTTATCCATCCTGTGTCAGAACACACTTCTCAAAGATAAGAACTCTACTTGTACACATAATCACTTAAGCTTACGGAGATTGGGAAACAGAAGGGACTCCATGAAAGGCTTTTTTTTCCTGCCTCTGTGTGCATCCACGCCTCACATGTGCCTTAATTATGTCCTCCTTGTAAAGGTCGAGGAGTTAATGCTATCTTTGGAGTCTTCCGGCACAACAAGTAACATCTAAGGGGTGACGGGGTGGAGTCCTCAGGTACTTCAAAGACTAGTGACTTGAGACACCTTGACCCAAGACCCCTGGCTCCAGGGAATAAGTGACTCACAGAGGGCACTTGAGCACTTGTCCCTGGCTGCCTGAGAGGACACATACGCCAGACCACTGTCCTCAGTAGAAACCTTGGACCCCAAAGATGAGACACACTCTTCTTTCCTGAGTCTCTCAGACACTCTGTATCTGTGCTCTCTCTGTATCTTCAATAAACTTTGCTCTCACTTCCTCTCTGTTCGAGTTTGATTTCTATCTTGTGTGAAGCCAACGACCCTTTTGGTCCCACAGGATGACCTCTGGGTCCTCGGATCTGGCCTGCCTATTGCGTGAAGTTATTTTTGCCTATAAGCTAATTGAATGCTGTGCGCCAATTCCCGTGGAGGGGAGAGCGGTGGTTCCCACACTACCAACACGCAACAACCCAGGTGAAGGCACTACCTGAGTGTCCTACAATTCAACTCAATTCAGCGAGCTACCTGGAGACAACATTAGACCCCACAGGTTAAGGGTTCAGTCCTACAAGACTGTCCCCTGATGCCTTCGCATACCAGTTGAAGGCCCCAATGCCAGAGTTCCTCGAGATTGAGTCCTGGGCTCTTTCTAGCTCTTACCGTACTCAGAACAAAGTCCATAGGCTGATTCAAACTTACCCACTATTTCAATTACCCAGTATTGACCAGGGTCTCCCATATTGACATTTCACACACAGTCTATATTTTGAGGGGTGTTACTCCAAATCTAACAAGTTATTTGACCTCTCCCCTGGGATCAGTGGGTCACCCCAAAACAACTTAATTCATCCAAGACCCTATCTATTTCTACCATCCCCCAAATCTGATCTCCTTGTGGGGTCACTATCTCAGTGAATGAGACCACTGACCATCCAAGAGCCAGAAACCAAGCTTCCCTCATAACCCACCTACTTTATCTTCATGTCAAATCCATTTCTAAGCCCTGCTTCTCTTATTTCCCAAGTGTCTCTGAGATGGGCTCACTCCTTTCTGTCTCTATCACCCGCAACCTAGCCAAGTCATTCATGTCTTCATTAACTGGAAGCCTACTCTGACCAGACTCTGTTTTAGGTACTAGGGAAATGGGAGCCAATCAGACAATCCCGCCAGAGGGAGTTTATGATCCCGAGAAGGGATATGAATGAGTATGTGCCTCATGCCGTGAGAAGCACCCTGAGGAAAACAGAGCACGCTGAAGGGGATATAGGATGTGGAGGGAGGGCAACAAGTGTTGAGCTGGATCTATTCAATAAAGCACCACCTCAAGGAAGTGACAGTGGGCCTGCGGTCATCAGGAAGAAGAATGGGAAGGGAAAGACAAGAGCAGAGGGCCAGGAGTGGGAGTCTGCCTGGCTGGCCTGACCCTGCGGGGCGGCCACAGTGATTACGGTCCTTGGATGAAGGGCAGAGTGGAAGGAGGGGAAGGTGAAGGGGGAGCCAGGCGAGACCATGTAGGCTCCAGAGGCCACTCTGGGGACTCTGCACTGTGCTCCATGTGACGGAAGCCACGCAAAGTTTTGCACAGGTAGGAGTGAGATGACCTGATTTACCTTTTAACAGAGCATTCTGGCAGCTACAAGAAGAGATGTTGGTGGCAGGTGGGAGGTGTAGGGCCATGCAGGGGTCTTGTTGGGGAGGGCAGGGGACAAGGACAATACTGACCCGAACATACCAGACACGGCCATGGAGCACCTGGGCTTTGCCTGCACCTCCGAAGAGATGGACTCTAAACCACCACCTGCTGGGTCCCTAGGCTGCTAAGGAGGGCAGCATCTTCATGCAAATTAGGAGACAACCCCACCCCCTATGCAGGGGCAGCCACGGCACTGCTCCGTGGGTGGAAGGCAGGCCCCAGGTGACCCCTGGGCTGACCAGGTGGCACAGGTTCAGGCCACCCTACAAGGCTGCTTGCATTGAGATAACAAAGGAAGAGAAAATGATGGGAAAGAAGATATTTTCATTGGAGGTACCTGTTTACCTGGATAATCCCTGCATTTAAAAATTTGATATTTCAGGAATATTTCCACATTTGGGTGTAAAGCAAACTCATGATGTACAAGTTGGCCTAATCACGTTGGAGCCGTACCCCAGAAGCACGGGCTTTTCCGTCCTTGGCTGCTCGAGGGGAAGGTTTTGGTTCGGGTCTAGAGTGAACAGCCTGAGGCACTTCCGTGAACACCAGGTCCCTCGCCTGTGCACGCAGGGGGTGAGCTGCCCTTGGGAGGGGGAGGTGCTCTGAGGCGCCCCAGGGGTGCAGGACACACAGCCACGTGCCAGCACGCCCAGGGTGGCCCACGTGACTTCCATCTCCAAGGGAAGAGGGAGGGGGATCATCCTGTCCAGAGACATGCACACACTGGTCAGCTGTGATGTCATTCCTTCCCCTGGCATCCACCCATGGCCTGCCCTCAGGGACACCTCCCCAGACTGGAGGAGGAGGCTGACCGGACCACTACCCCCCTACCCAGGGGCCCCCAGAGCCTCTCAGGGCAGCTTGGACTCCAGTCACACCATCTATTCCCCTTAATCCAACGAATACTTCACTCAAGAGATTCCTTCATGGATCAGAGGCTCCCGAGGTCAGGGCAAAGGGAATGATTCCTTCTTCTCTTCCTCTGACCTTTCAGGTCAGACCCGGCTCACACTCAAAAGTGGCACTGAGGCCCCTCCTCACCCTCAACTGGTTCCCTGATGCTGCATTCCCTGATCACTTTGTGCTGGCCTGTCAGCTTCCACAGAACTCTGGTTTCACAAATCAGCGTTAAAAAGATAGAAATACAAGGGTGGGTCCCACATCAAAAAACCTCAACTTATTGTGAGAACAAGGCTCCCCGGTCCCGGGGCTGGAGAACAAGTCAGCCTGTCCTGTAGGTCCTCTGTGGGACCCATGGCGTGGGGGACCATCACTGACTCTGTGTGGACCTGACGACAGCTGGGACCAGCCCCCACTTCCACGCCAACAGGCTCCCTGTCGCCTGCAGGCTGATCTCTGCAGAGGGTAAACCTGGGTCTGTGGCCAGGTACTCCCGACCCCTCACGCACTGCACGTGCAGAACAAATCCTGCATCGGGGTGTCCCCGGCTCCGTGGGATGTGGTCCCTGCTGCTGTCTCCTGGCACCCGTCAGCACCTGCTGCCTTCCGTTCTCTGCAGCACCCATGCCCCTTCCTGAGCCTGGACTCTCTCGGCATCCTCAGATCCCGCCTCCTCTGGCAGCCTTTGCCCACACGGCCCCCCGCCCTCCACACCTTCACCCCTCCTGCTGCTAGGTCCACCCCCTCCTGCTGCACCGCCCCACTCTGGCTGCGCCTCTGTGCAGCCCACCAGTCTCCTCCCGCAGCCCCCCTCCTGCTGTTCTCACAGCACTTTGCATCTTTCCTGTGGGTCCTAACCAGTTGTCATTCCACACCCTCTCTGTGCTCAGTTCCCCAACACTTGTGTCCCCACTCGACTGTGACCCCCAGCCAGCAGGACCTGGGTCTTTCTGTCAATGTCACATCACCAGTGTGCAGCGCGGAGCTCACTCACCCTTTATTATGAGACAGGGAAGCCGTGGGTGAGGGTTTGAACCCAGATGCTCCAGAGCCCTGACCCCCACGACCTCCCCCATCAGCTCTCTGTCCCCAACTGCCATGACAGCCGCCTCCCGTTCCTCTCCTCTGATGACTTCTCAGGCTCAGCCAGATTCTTCTTTCCTAACCCACCTCGTAAATGGTGAGGTTTCCTGGGGTTCTGTCCTGTGCTCTGTGCCCCCACCTGGTCAGTTCGAGGCTTCAGCTGCCACCTTTGTACCCAGGGCTCCCTGACGTCCCTTCTGAGTCCCCACAGACCTCAAACAACTGTCCACCAGCATCTCTACCGAAGCTTTCCACTCGCGCCTCAAGTGAGACCTATCCCACAGAGAACTCAGCTACACCCTTAACAGGGGGCCCTTAACAGGGGGCCCCATGTCTTCCCTACTGGACCCCACTAGAAGCATCTTGCCTACATGACTGCAGGGGTCTCCGGAAGGTTCCATGTCAGCTTTTCCTTCACTTTAAGTCTATCCCCCACAATGCTTCCAAGGTGACCGTTCTTATTAAATTCCAGTTGTTGCCACCTTAACTCCCTGAACTTAGGAACTAAACTCCTACAAGCTTCTGCCTGGTGGTCAGGCTTACAAACTGCTGGAACAGAAAAAGAAACATTTGAGGAGGCCACCTGAGTCGATCACCTGAGCAGATCAATCAGCAGTGCCAGAGTGACCTTCACCTCCCTATGGTGCTAGAATCCCTTTCTCTAAATCCATCCCAAGCCCTAATAAAAGCAGCCTTCTTTCCCTTGTCCCTGGAGACATGGCTTTGTGAATTATTTTCCACGATCTCCTTGTTTGTACAAATAAAGTTGACCCTGTGAGGCAGTTCCACCTGGTGTAGTCTGTCTACACCTCGCCAAGTAGCCGACCCACTTTGGTCCAGTAAAAATTATATAAGGACCCCATGAATGTATTCTCTGTGACCCAATAAGATTATATACAAATAAAGCTCTCTTGCATCCTGCCCAGTCTCGATTCCGTTCCAAGTGGAACTACCAGCTAAGGTGTGTCCCCTTTTCTCTGCATTTCCATGCATATTATATGTACGAACAGCCATGGAATTTTCCTTAAACACCAATTGGTGCTTTCCAATTGGAATATCACCATCGTGCTCCGTGACCTGCCCTGGAGCTCTGGCCACACCAGCGTGCTCTTCTGTCTGGCATGGTGCTCTATGCCAGGGCAGGGACTCGCCACAGCTTCCTAAGCCATGCCTTTATCTAAGGACATCTACATTGCTTCAGAATTGGGCCAATTTTTCTAAACTACCAAGACCATATCATTCTTCTGTTTAAAATCCTTACCTCCATGGGACAGTCCATCTGCAAGAATCGTGTCAAAGCACGTGGTGGCATGGCCCCTGCCAGCTTTCTGACACCCTCTCCTTTCTCAGCTGCTTCTCTCACATACAGCCCCTGAGCCTCAGGCAGAACGGATTCTTTGCCATTCCTCAAACACACTGTTTGCTGACGGAACACCTGAGGTGCCGCCCTCCTCGAGAACAGGAAAGAAGAGAGGAGATCCCGAGAGATTCACTTGGGAGGTAATTATCACAGAGGCGGCTCCCACCTGGGGCCTCAGTGTCCCCTCACCACCACATCTGGAAGACAGAGGCCCCTGAGAAACCCCCCACCAGCATCTCCAAGCCCCACCGTCCACTTAGTAAACGGTCTGCTGCCCAAAGCAGTTCCCGGGCTCCTCAGTCCCGGCCACTCACCTAGAGAGGGGCCTCCAGGACTTTCTTTGTCTACCCTCCAGGGGTCTTCTCCTTGCTGCAACAGGGAGATCACTTTTGGTTTGGAAAACAGGAGTCCTACTCACAGACAAAAAAAAAAAAGAGAGAGAGAGCGACACACACACACACACAAAAGGCTTGGTTTTGTTTTGACTCAAAGAGGCATTGCAGACCTGAGCGCAAGAGCTTCTAGGGGGCTGCTCCAGCTGTGCCCCACGATGTGAGGGCATGTTGTGGGGACCTGGAGGACGTGGCTACGCAATAGTGTATATTAGCGAAATACGATAAATCTTCAGCTTTGATTAATGGAGTAACATTAGCTTTCCATAGAAGAGGGAATATGTTAAATGTGCAGACTCAATTAGTACTTGTAAACAGGTATGTGGAAAGGATTTTGAACAAAGTAGCTTGTTGAAAATGAGGAAACACCCATCTGGCTCCCTTTCTAAGATGGTAGCCGTCTGGAAACTATGTATCATAGGCAAAGTCTAGACAGCTGTTTGTTTATGTATGGCCCTCCGAGCAAAGACCAGTGGACAAGGAAAAAAAAGAGTCTGAATATGTTACAGAGACCAAATGTAGTTCACAACGCCTAAAATATCTTCTAACTGGCCCTTTGCAGAAAGAGCTTGCTGACCCCTGGGAAAGCCAAGCAAGAAAGGTAAATGGTAGGTCCAGTGAACAAAGCCCTCTGTTAAGAGAGGTGCGCGCAAACCTCAGAAACATCAGTGAAATGACACCCGAACTCTGAGGAAACCTCTAATGTGCAATTATAGAGAGGAAAAGGGAGGATTATCAATATCCTCTCCTTCATTTCTATATGTGGGGCAATTCCAGGCCTAAAGAGGGAAAATGTGTTTAAGATTTATTTATGGTGATCTAACACAAACCTAAGGCAAAACTCAACTAAAGATGGGTTCTTTTGTTTTTTGTTACTGTTCGGTTTCGTTTTAGAGACAGCGTGAATGGGGTAGGGGGCGGAGGGAGGGAGAGAGAATCCCAAATGGGCTCTATGCTGAGCATGGGCTTGATGCCATGACCCTGGGATCATGACCTGAATCGAAATCAAGAGTTGGGGTGTTCAACCGACTAAGCCACCCAGGTACCCCTCAAAAGAAGTTCCTGATGACCTGGGGCTTTTATCCAACTTATGCTAATTTCTGAATTTTTCATCCACGGGGCAGATTTCCTTACCCAATGAAACCAGGTTACTATAGTTCTCCAGCATCACTTCCTGGTACAAGCTTCTCTGAGAAGGACCCAGCTTTCTCCACTCCTCCCGCGTAAAGAGCACAGCCACATCCTCGAATGTCACGGACACCTGCAATGACAAGCCATCCCAGCTCACCCTGGGCCTCCCATCACACAGAGTGGAGAAGGGTGACAGTGGGGAGGGAGGTAGATGGGCTCCCATGAAATGCCTCTGATGTTATTCTAGGTTCCCATGGTTCTGGGTCACTTGTTTAATGAACAATCAGCCAGTGACAAGTCTATACTTAGCAGCATGAAGTATTAACCAGGCCCTGTGTTAACCACTATAAGGAGATGTGGGGAGGACTTAAGGACATTAGTGGGAATGTTAATTAGAATAACCTTCCTGATGACAATTTGATAATAGGCACATTTAAAATCTTTAAATACCTATCTTTTAAATTATCAATTACTATATTTGTATCACAATGAACAGTGTGCAGAAAGGCACATCCAAGGTATTTATCATGTTACAGAGAGCAAAAAATGTACAACCTAAAGAATCACTGATGCAGGCTTAAGTTAGGTTAACAAGCTTAAGACACTATCTTGAAGCCAGAGGACAATAATAAATGGAAATACAAATAGCTATCATTCATTGAAAGCTTTTTTGGACCAAGTTCTGTTCTTAGAGATTTATATTAACCTTTAGCGTAAATACTTCTCTTTACAACAGCTCTATAGAACAGGTACTATATCGCCCCCATCTTGCACAAGAAATTTGTGCAAGCCAAACAGCTGGTATAGAGGAAAACTCACTCCCCCTGCATAAGGACTCTCAACACTACAATACTGCTTTCCTCCTGACACCAGACCTGTGGGTTTTCCACAAGCCAAGCAATTGTGTGACACCAGCTAGGTGTCCTATGATTTAACTCAATTCTCACGCCATCTACCCAGGGAGAGTCCAATTCCAGATTCCACAGGTTAAGGGCTCAGTCCCACATGACTGCCTCAACTTTAGATGCCAATACCAAATCCAGAGAGTAATCTATGCTTCTTACCAAATGGCTATAAATTGTGGAGGTTTCCACAACTAATCCTCAGGTTTAATTAATTCGCTCAAGTGGTAAATGCAGGAAAACATTTACTTAATAGATTACTGGTTTATTCCAAAAGGATATTCCTGAGAGCAGACCAAAGAGGTGCACAGGGCAAAGTATGTGGGAAAGGGTGTGGGCTTCCACGCCCTCCCTGGATGCACCATTCTCCCCATCGACAAGCGTTCACCGACCCAGAAGCTCCTTGAACCCTGTCCTTCTGGGTTTTGATGGAGGCTTCATTACAGAGGCACAACGGATCAAATCACTGGCCATTACGCAGGCATGAATGGCCCCTGGGTTGGCATAGAGGGCCTGAAAGTTCGAACCCTCTAATCAACGTTGGCTCCTCTGATTGGATTGGATCTTCAGGGGCTTTTCAAAAGTCAGCTCATTCATATCAACTCTGGCTTGGTTGAAACGGCTTGTTAGGAACAACAAAACATAGCAATTTCACCTTTCTAGCTCTCAAGTTATCTCAAGAATAAAAACCAACTATTATTCATCATTTAGCTTCCAAAACCCTTACAATCTCCTTCATGCCAGGAACAGAGATGAAGACCAAATATATATTTCATACTATGAATCACAATATCTCAGCTGCTCAGGGGTAGAGGTAGAATTTCAATCTGGACGATGGCCAAGGCCTCATTCTTAACCACTCTGCAAACCTGCCTCTCCACGCCAACCTCATGGGGTTAAGAAAGAAATGGGATGATTTACAGAATGAGATGGATGGTGGTGATGGCTGCACAACAGTGTGAACATACTTAATGCACAAAGGGCTAAGGTGATAATGTCATGTGTATTTTGTCACCATAAAAAAGTTAAAATGGTAAAACACGTAGACCTATGTACATACAAATACATACATCAGTGTAAAACCAAAGTGAATAGAAAGTGATTCTGATGGACGTGTGCCAAAGGGGCGACAGCAACTCTCTCTAGATGCTGGGGCAACAGTGTTTCACTTTCTTCTTTATGTGTATATTTTTCATTTTCTGAAATTTTACCTATTTTTTTTCTAAGTTTATTTCATTTTTGAGAGAGAGAAAGAGAGAGCAAGCACACAGCAGGGGAGGGTGAGAGAGAGAGACACAGAATCCAAAGCAGGCTCCAGGCTCTGGGCTGTCAGCACAGAGCCCAACGTGGGGCTCAAACTCACGAATCAGAAGATCATGACCTGAGCCAAAGTTGGAGTTTTAACTGACTGAGCCACTCAGGAGTTCCTGTTCTCTGAAATTTTAAACATGAGCAGTCAAAACATGTATAATAAGATAACTTAGAAATAGTTAATATAGATATAATCTTAGCCCTCATAAGAATTTATGATCAAACTGACAGACAAGAAAACTGGGTGCAATGATTTAACCAATGAAAGTAAACTGTGTAGTTGGACAGGATCGTATGCCGTTTCCAGTTCAATCCTCATTTTAGAGATGAGGACCAGAAGGTCCAGGGCAGTCAAGACCCAGGTCACATACTTTCTTAGTGGCAGAGGCAGGACAATAATTCAAGTTCTCTTTTAACCCAGCACTCGGTATATTCTCTCTGGTCTTAAACACCCTGTCACGGACTTCTACACACAAGGCTGTGCAGCTGACAGATGGGCAGCAGGTGAGGTTACAGAGAACACCACGTGGATTCACTCACACACACGGATGGAGAAGATTCTGGCCAAGACAGCAACGTGGCTCCGGTGGAATGGAAGAGGGAGCCTTAGAGAAAAGCAGCTCGAACATGCAATGGCAGGCCCTGGGCCGAAGATCAGACACTAGCGCGTTTCATGGGTCCGAAACACAGCGTCACAGCAAGAAGGGCTCTGGTCACAGTGGGGAAGGGCTCTGGTCACAGCAGGGAAGGGCTCTGGTCACAGTAGGAAGGACTCTGGTCACAGCGGGAAGGGCTCTGGTAAGGCAGGGGCTGGGTCGGCCCCGAGTTCTGAGGGAGGCACCAGCAGGATGGCTGGACAGTAACGAGCATGAACCCAGAGGCCAGACACACTGGGGTTTGAATTCAGGTCACTGGGCTTCCTTGAGCCTCCGTTTCCTCATGTATAAAATGGGGATAATAATTGCTGCGCAGGCACGGGAGTGAGAACAAAGGCAAAGCCCTCAAGAAGTGCCCCGGCGACATTAGTTGCTACTGCCAGATGGAGGTGAGTAATGGAAGGACCCGTATTTCCCGGGTCCTGGACACACGGTACGGCAGCGCCCATCTGTCCCAGCACTTCTGCAAGGACATCAGTCACCTCCCATAGCTACCACACGGTGACCATCCACGAAGGGCCTGGCCCCGATGTAAACACCTGCCGCGCACGGACTCACGTGATCCGCTCACCTGCCCTGTGAGGCAGGCGTGGCTGTGAGCCCCACTTTCCAGGTGAGGAAAACAGGCAGAGAGAGGAGCCTTGTGTCTGAGGCCCGCACACAACAACCGAGGAGACTGGTTCAAACCTGGCAGGCTGGCTGGAAAGCCCCGCTTCTTAGCCACCTCACACCCTGCCTCTCCACTACTGACGCCCCATAGGATCCTCCTGGCTGCTTCCCGAGGAGGCTTCTCTCTGCCCTTGCAATCAACAGACCTCTCCGACTGTGTCCCCTCCACCACGGCCATTCCTTGTTCATGCGCTGGCCTCCGGGATGGGCCCTCCCCCATTCCACACCATAAAGATGACAATGGCAGTTTTCTGAGAATGCAGAACAGTGTTCAAGAGAATGCAGAAGCAAGGCACGTGATCCACAAGGTTAAGAGGGAGGAAAAAAAATGCTATAGACGATGAGTTGGAGAAACCTAGGGAAAGTATAATGGGAAACTCAGGAGTGGAAAGAAAAAAGCCAAGGGTAGGGAGGAAGACCAGGGCGAGCCAAGGAAGCAGGGCCAGAAAAGAACTGCCAAGTGTGCATGTTTGTTTGTTCTGCCCCCACATGGCCTCTTACCTGTCAAGTTAGTAATCAGACACTGAATTGAGATTAATGAATAAAAAGTAGTGTCTGTTAGGAAAAGAAAAGAGAAACGTTAGACATGCATTGGCAGGGAGGTTAGCATTCCCTACACAGTCCGCCATCTAACAAGGTGAACCAGGAAAAAGGGCTTGAGTTTCAGGTCCTGCAGAAGACTGTACTGAGTAGAGAATTTCAGTTTGAGGATTAAAAAACAAAAAACAAAAAACAAAAACCCTGTTCCTACATTTTAGGGAGCAATGAACTCACCCGAGGCCTTGCTTCCCTCTGTCCAATAGCCATGTCTTCTTTCTGGGCTCTTCCCCCAGGATGGGTGGAGCCTCCGGAAGGCAGATCTGAAAGAAGAAAAAGGGAGCCAGGAGGGAGAAGCCCTTCTGCTTGCCACCCATCAGAAGCACCAACTCTGAAATCCTTACGCCCCCTGAGAATGACCGCACTTGCCCTCAGGGAGGGAAGTCAGAAGGAGCTGGGAGCAGACAGGACCAGAGAAGTGCGAGGTCACTCTGGCTCAGAGAAAAAGGGCGTAGACTTTCGTGGCAGCAGCAGCAGCGACTCCCTGAATTTCACCGCATGCCAGGGACAGCCAACACCGTCCAGTCCCGCAACGCAGCTGCCACTGTCAGCACCCCCATTCTACAGATCAGGAGAGGGAGGGCAGAGAAGGAGCACCTTGCCCCAGTTCACACCGCCGGGGAGGGCGCACCGGGATCCGTACCGCGCGCCTCCGGAACACCTGCTCCAACCTCACGGCCTGCATGGGACAACTTTTCTCCACCGCAAGCTTTCCCCACCCAACTCCCCTCCTATCAAGGAATCTCTTCCAGACTTTTGGAGAAAACTGCTTCGGAAAGGGAGGACATCAGTTTTCCTGCGGCGGCCAGAGCGCTGCTGTCTGAAGGAACGGGCACCGAAACCGAAAAACTGGGTTCCCGTCCAGGCTCTGCCGCGGGGGGAAGCGGACAACTCACTTCTGGCGGAAAACACATCTCTGCGCCCGCCGCCCCGAGGGCAGTGGCGCCGTGAGGGGCGGAAACACAGCTCCTCGCGTCCACTGACAGCCGGTAGCTGGGCAGATAGCGCGCTGGGAACCGGTCGGGAGGGCGCGGGAGGGTGGCCGGGGCCTGGGCCGATGGGGACGAGTGCCCGACCTGCCGCGGTCCGGGGCCCGTCCGCGCGGGACGGCCGGTGCCGGGCCGGCGGACACATCCCGGGGTGCCCGGCCCCTGGCCCTCCTGCCACCACAAAGGCCCTGCTCCCGCCTCTTGGGCCTGTGCCCCGCGCCCCGGCGCCGCATCCTCAGAGGCCCCGGTCCTCCCTCCCGCATTCCACCGAACCTCTGCCGCTCACCTCGCCAGGACCTCGGCGGCTCTGGAGACCGCGCCTCCCCGGGCGTGCTCCGCAGGCGTGGGCTCCGGCGTTGCCCTGGAGGACAGCAGCCTGAATACGGGACTTCTCCCCGGGCGATGCTGGGCCGACTTCAAACCCCGTAGCTGTTCGCTCTGGCAGCAAATACCCAGCGTCCCGCGCAGGTCCGGAGAGGTGGGGAAGGAGGCGGGTTAGGGACGGCCGCAACGCTTCTGGGGAATGTAGTTCAAGGGAGGACCCAAGCATTCTGGGAAGTGTAGTTCTCGGCGGCTGTCGNAAACTGAAAATCACCGAGAGTGGTGTCTTATGATAGTAAGTATAATGATAGTAAGGCAAGTAGACAACCATCGAGAACAAACCTATTTTCCCTTCAGTGATTCAACCAAAGTGTATCATGTCCCTGGTATGTGCCAAATGGCAGTGTAAGTGGTTGGAAATACGTCAGTGAATGAAACTAAGTTAATTGCTTTCGATAACTGTTTTTTGTTTGTTGTTTTTTTAGTTGGGGGCAGGAGGGAGCAAACAGAAGAATACAATTATTTATATATAATACAATTATTTATATATATTAATTATATAGTATACAATTGTATACATGGATACAATTATATAGCATTTTTAAAGGTAAGTGTTAGGGGAACAAGCGAAAGAGCAGGTTCAGAAGTATTTGAGTTATGTATGGAGGCAGTTAGAGGAAGGAATAGGGTCACGGGTACCCCCCCCCCATGTTAATGTAGTAGGAAATGAAATCTTGATAAGATAGAATAAGTATCCTATGAATTTTTGTTCCAGTGTTTTGGCTGTAATCAACTCACATGAATATTTGCCAATTTGTAAATAAAAATTCTGAGACAATGGATTCATTGAATCTGTAAATTCACTTGGGAAAATTGAAGTCTTCACAATATTAATTCTCACAATCCAGTACTGTGGTATCTTTACCCTTCACAACGGTTCTTCCCCATTGTAGTGCATGAGTCAATAGACGAGTCCAAGTCTCTTGGTTGGAACAAAGTTTTTACTACTTGCAGCAGGTAAGCAGAGGGGAAGATAATTCTCAAAGCACTGTCTCCATTTGGGGTTAGTGCAGGAAGCTTCTTATTCAGTGTGCTAGGGGACAGGGGCAGAGTGCTTGATACATTAGGGAACTTAATACATATTTTGTTAGGCAGTTTGGTTCAGTTATGAATACCTAGCTCATAAATAGCTTGTCAACATGGTAGTGCAGATGTTCTATGTTTAAAAAAGCCCAAAACCCTCACATAGGAGTACATCGATGTGGAAATGTTGGGGTTTGGAGCCAATGGCCCAGAAAGAATTCTTGAGACGTCTTAGGTGCAAAAAAGTGTTTTGTTTTGGTTTTTAATTTTTAAAAATGTTTATTAGGGTGCCTGGGTTGCTCAGTCAAGTGTCTTGACTTTGGCTCAGGTCATGATCTCACAGTCTGTGAGTTGGAGCCCTGCATCAGGCTCTGTGCTGATGATTTTTTTTTTAAGTTTATTTCTTTTCAGAGAGAGACAAATCAGGAGTGGGGGAAGGGCAGAGAGAGAGAGAGGGAGACACAGAATCTGAAGCAGGCTCTAGGCTCTGAGCTGTCACCACGGAGGCCTGACACGGGACTGGAACTCACAGCTGTGAGACCATGACCTGAGCTGAAGTCTGAGGCTCAACCGACTTGAGCCACCCAGGTGCCCCAAAAAGGTGATTTTATTAAAGCACGGAATAGAACCCAGGGGCAGAAATCTGCACGGGGGTTGTGACAGGTGACTGATTATATACTTTCAAGTTGGGAGGGTGTTAGAGATAGCATAAGTCTCCAAGGAATTTTGGAAGCAAGGTTTCCAGGACTTGGAGGTGGCTAGCTGTTGTTGGGAAAAGGTCATTTGTTACTATCTAATAAAACCTCAGTCTTGAGACCCTTCAGATGTAAGTCAGTGGGCTGTATGCTTGGAGGATGGTTGCTAACATGTATTTGGGGGGCGGAGGTAAAACCTGAAGTTTCCAAAGGAATTTTTATGTTAAGGTATACTTAGAATATNGGGGCGGGGGGGGGGGGATCTGGCTAAGATTGCCCTTTGCCCTTGGCAAAGTGGCAGCATTGAGGCAGCTGAGCTCCCAGAGGAAAGTCTCCCTGCTTGTCCCAACGACCTGTTAATGAGCTGTAAGTTGTAAGGAAATTGAGTTATTTTTCTTTTGCCTTTGTTTCCAATATCGAGAGGAGATGGTATTATTTTAACGAGCTAAAGGTAACATTAGGGCAGTTTGGGGCTTCTGCACAGTTGCTCAGCTCCAAACTGCTTCATGCAAGGGAATATCCTGGAACATCTGGCCGTATGTTTCTTTGGTGGGAGCTGCTGGTTCTGAAAAACAGACACATTCATTCCTTGCCTTTGTCCCTATGGGCTCTTCCTCTGCAGATAGCTTTCAGCCCTCTGATCTGAGGAACTACCCCTTGTGTCCTAACTAAAAGTGTACCTCCCTTTATTTCAGTCTAAGAAATAACTCTTCACATCTTTTCTTCAGTTGCAAAGTTTCGAGTTTAATTTTAGGTCTTTCCTACTTTTTAAGCTATTGTAAAGGTATCTTTTTAAAAATATTATTTGTAAAGTACAGGTTTTGTCTACAGCTGACTGCCTAAAGCCCCTTATAAATTACAGTAATGAATTTGTTGTTTTGGAACATTCTAAAACATGTGAATGACAGTTTTGCTTCTTTTGTTTATATATTTCCTTTCCTATATTGAGTGGTCTATGATTTCTAGTCAAAGTAGAGGGAGGTGAGCAAAATGACAGAGTCAAAGCTCCAAGCCCTCAATCCTCTTTGGAAACATTTAAAAAAAAAAAAAAAAAAAACCTGTTGGGGCGCCTGCGTGGCTCCGTCGGTTAAATGTCCAACAGGCTCAGGTCATGATCTTGTGGTTTGTGAGTTCCAGCCCCGAGTCAGGCTCTGTGCCAATGGCTCAGAGCCTGGAGCCTGCTTGGGATTCTGTCTCCCTTTCTCTCTGACCCTTCCCCACTTGCACTTTGTCTCTCTAAAAAATAAATAAACATTAAAAAAAATCAAAACTAAAAAAAAAACCCTTCTAGTAATGGGCCAAAATAGCCTTAGAAAGGCTCTGGCAAACAGTAAAAGATCTTCAGCAACCAAACACTCCAAGTAAAAACCACATTTGAGAATGTGGGAGGTTTTGTGGCATTTTTGCTTGTCTTCTCACCCCTCCCCTATCCCCAGTGCAGGTCTTGGTCTGGAGAGGAGGCAGTGGAGTTCCCAATTCCTTCTCTCCAACAGGGAGAGACCAGAGCAGCCTTTTTTTTTTTTTATAAGGTTCTGGCAGGTTTGGGGGCTGCCAGTGAGGAGCCTGAAATTAAGTCCTCCATTAGAAACAACCTCAGGCTGCAGGTAGACCCAGTTCCAGGAAAAGCCTCAGCTGAAGCCACCCTCTGACCGCCCTCGGATCTGCCAATCAAAAGAAACGTGTAACATTCCTGTAGTCTTGGAGACGAGTCAGGGCTGGGAACTGCAGGTAGTTACTTTGTACAAACTTGCCAATCAATCACCGCTTGCATATGCCCCATGTAGATTCTCTGAGGCCACCTCATAATTGGTCATTTTAAAAGACGCTCAAAGGTCATGTGCAGGGGACCAGCCTCTGCAAGCCAGGTTTGGCCCGGAGAGTGATGGTTGGCGTCGGCGAAAGAAGACATGGAACCAGCCTCTTCAGGTGGACTGCTCAAATTTATTTTTCAGCTTAGGGTTTTATATAGCAAATTCAAACAATCATGCTTAAACAATTTACATTTTTTGAGTACAGTCATAGGACTTAACATTTCTAAGTTTTCTTGGCAACAGTGATTTCATGGTATGTAATTTCCACTTCAACCAATAAAATTTAACCAGGTAGTCATAACAAAGTTTTACATATTCTTTACTACGTATGACAGGGTATCTAAGGATAAGTGAAGCATATTGCCAGAATACATGAGATCACAGTGCCCTTTAATTGTTTAAATTCAGTGGGCATGCAAAAACAGGATATACTTGTACCCTCAGTTGTAGGTAACAGACTCTCACAACCCCTTACTAAGAAAGAACAATGTCAACATTTATCATAGATGACGTATGGAAATGTTTTACGTGGATCAACTAGAATTTGGTCTCTGCATTTACCAATCTCATTCTTTGACCAGAACAATCCATAAGTTGCCTTACAGGCTTGAGGTCAGCAGGCAAATATTTCTCTAACACTTTTTCGGGAAAGCCCTCCACAACTAGTAAGTCTTGTTTTTGTCTCTGCTTATGGCATAATATGTATTCTTACTGGCAATTAGACTCATACAAGGAAAATGAATTCTAGGTCTCTCATAGACCCAATGCATACTGGACTGTCTCCAATTTTGCTAATTGCTACAATATTTATTAGACAACATCTGATTGAGGGGGCAGACATGATATTTAGGTACATTACATTTTGGAGGAAAGGGGGGAACTTTGGGCGATTCTGGTTTCATATTAACCCTAGAATAGACTAACAGCAGAAGTGAGAGTAAAACGTACAAAGTAGAGAAGAAGAATTCTTCCGGGGGTTCTTCTGACTGCATTGCAGTCTCTTCCCTGGGCCTTGTCATCGGGGATGATCTGTGCAGTCCTTTCACACAGGTGTTTCCCTGGGCCTTGCCATCAAGGATGATCTGTGCAGTTTCAGTCTCCGGCAGTCATGATTGGGTCCCGCCAAAAGTAATGGACACCTCGCAGATACTGAATGGTCAAAACTGTTACTATGCTGTTACTATGGGTATTGTACAATTATGATTGGTGCTTACGTAATGATGCAAAACGTACAATGTGTGCACAGTAACACCCCCGCCCTTACCCCATAAAAACCCTGCTCCCCACTGTTCGGGGCTTCCCTTTGCTGCTGCTGTGCCAGTAGACAGGTGAGCCCCTGCTCAAGCTTGTAATAAAGACCCTTTTGTACTTGCATCGGTGCCGGCTCCTTGGAGGTTTCTGGGGACTCGTGATTCGGGCATAACACCAGAAGTACCGGGCTCTGTGTTGCCTCACTCGGATCTCCAGTGGGGAGAAGCCGCGAACATTGCTCATGAAAACTGTAAGTAGACCACAGTCCCAGGGATACCTGGGGCAAGAAATGAAGGCTACAGACAAGATAGATCATCTAAAGCCCCCAGGAGGGGCTGGGGTGAGACTCTCAGAAAAATCAAGACATTAAAAGCAGCTGGTGAAGCAGCCGGAGGCCCCACCGAGATGCACGTTCAGAAAAGACCTAAGAGATCTAAGTTTTCACCTCTATGTGATCCCTAGGCTGAGAGCAAGCCGGCTAATCCACTGCTAATAGCTCAGAATCAGTCTGCAGAGACTGGGAGAGGTGACTAGTGTTTGGTTTTGTTTTGTTTTAATTATTATTTTTTAAAATTTTCTAGAGGGAGCACAAGTGGGGGAAGCGACAGAGAGACAGGGAGTCTTAAGCAAGGCGTCATGCTCAGTGTGGAGCCTGACATGGGGCAGGATCCCACGATCCTGGGATCATGACCTGAGCTGAAATTTAAGAGTTGGACACTCGGTGTGCCTGGGTGGCTCAGTCGGTTAAGGGTCCCACTTCAGCTCAGGTCATGATCTCACGGCTCATGAGTTCGAACCCCGCATCGGGCTCTGTGCTGACAGCTAGCTCAGAGCCTGAAGCCTGCTTCTAATTCTGTGTCTCCCTCTCTCTCTGACCCTCCCCTGCTCACACTGTCTCTCTCTCAAATATAAATAAAACATTAAAAAAATTATATAAAAAAGAGTTGGATGCTCAACTGACTGAGGCACCCAGAACCCCCTCCCCATTTTTTAATGCAGCCGTTTGTTTTCTTACTCCTGAGTTTTCAGAGTTCTTTGAATATTTTGGATAACAGTCCTTTATCAGTTGCTGTATATTTTCTTGCAAATATTTTCTCCCAGTCTGTGGCTTGTCTTCTCATTCTCTTGACAGTGTGCTTCACAGAGCAGAGTTTCAAACTTTAATAAAGTCCAGGGGGCACCTGGGTGGCTCAGTCGGTTGAGTGTCAGGCTTTGTGGCTCAGGATATGATCTTACAGTTCTTGGGTTCCAGCCCTGTGTTGGGCTCTGTGCTGGCAGCTCAGAGCCTGGAGCCTGGTTCATATTCTCTTGCCCTCTCTCTCTCTGTGCCCTTTCCCTGCTCATGCTCAGTCTCTCACTCTCAAAAAAAATAAAATAAAATAAAAACATTAAAAAAATTTTTTTAAATAAATTTTAATCAAGTCCAGCTTATCAATTATTTTTTTCATCAATCACGCTTTTGATAATGTATCAAAAAAGTCATCACCATACCCAAGGTCATGTTATTTTTCTCTTATGTTGTCTTTTATTTTAATTAACTAATTAATTATTAATTTACTAAGTATTTTATTTTTTTGAGTAATCTCTACCCCCAGTGTGGGTCTTGAACTCACAACCCCGAGATCAGGAGTCACACACTCCACTGACTGAGCCAGCCAGTCACCCCTCCTATGTTATCTTGTAACGTTTTATCATTTTATGTTTTACATTTATACTGTGAAATCCATTTTGAGTTGATTTTTGTGGAGGGTGCAAGGTCTGTGCCTATATTCATCGTTTTGCATGTGGAGGTCCAGATGTTCCAGCACCGTTTGTTGAAGGGGCCGTCATCACTCCATTGTATTGTCCTTGCTCCCTGTTAGTGATCAGTTGGTGGTATTTATGTGGGTCTCTTTGTGGGATCTCTGTTATGTTCCATTGATCTATTTGTTCTTTCACCAACACTGTATTAACGTGATCACTATAGGTTTCTAATAAGTCTTGAAGTGAGGAGCATGAGTCTTCCAACTCGGTTCTTCTTCATTATTTTGTTGGCTATTCTGGGTCTTTTGCCTCTCCTTAAAAACTTTAGAATCAGTTTATCAATACCCACAAAATAATTTTCTGGGATTTTGGTTAGGATTTCATTGAATCTGTAGACTAAGTTGGGAAGCATTGATATTTTGACAAGATTGAGTCTTCCTTCTCCACAAACATGAAATATTTCCCCATATATTTAGTTTTAGTTATCCCTTGGTTTTGTTCACTTTTTTCCAGAGTTTTATAGTTTTCTTCATATAGATACGGTACATATTTTATTAGATTTTAGCTAAGTATTTCATATTGGGCAGTGTTAATGTAAATGATATTGTGTTTTTTATTTCAAATTCTACTTGTTGATTGCTCATATAGAGGAACTGATTGGCTTTTTATATGAACCATGTATCCTTCAGCCATGCTCTCATTGCTTATTAGTTTCAGGAATTTCTTGGTCAGTTCTTTTGGGTTTTCTATATAGAGTTTCATGTCATTGTTGGAGGTCATTGGCAGGGCATGGCCACCAGTTGACTCATGAGCTGGACCCAGGCAATCAGAGGACCCTCACTCCTTCCCCTGTCATTGGAATGTACATTATGCCTACTATTCTCATATTAGCAGCCATTTTAAGTGCATTGTTGAGACCCTCTGGCTTGGATATGTGACTGAACCCTATTAAGGCCTGTCTGTAAACTTTTAAGATGCTGGCAGGTGGATACAGAGATCTACTAGTCTTGTGGCTGCTCAAGACAAGCCTTATATGTAAGTTACCTTGCTTATTAAAACTGCCACCTACCGGGGCGCCTGGGTGGCTTAGTCGGTTAAGCGTCCGACTTTCGCTTAGGTCATGATCTCGCGGTTCGTGGGTTCGAGCCCCACGTCGGGCCCTGTGCTGACTGCCAGCTCGGAGCCTGGAGCCTGTTTCAGTCTGTGACTCCCTCTCTCTCTGACCCTCCCCTGCTCATGCTGTCTCTCTCTCTCTCCTAGAAATAAATTAAAAAAAAAAACATTAAAAAAAAATTTAAAACTGCCACCTACCAGTTTGGGGTGGGGAGGGGGCTTCAGTCTCTCCTTGCCCTTCATATAAGGGGCCAGTTTCAGACTTCACCGGGATAACTCCTGAGGTTGTGAATCACTCATCTGTGAACAAAGACCGTTTTATTCCTTCCCAATCTATATGCCTTTTATTTCCTTTTCTTGTCTTTTGTATTAATGACTTTTAATACAATGTTGAAAAGCAGTAGTGAGATTAGACCTCTTGGTCTTGATCCTTGGAAAGCTTTGGGTTTCTCACCGTTAAGTGAATTATCTGTAGGGGATTTATAGATACTCTTTATTAAAATGAGGAAGTCTGTTACTAGTTTGATGATAGTTTTTATCATGAATGAGTATTAGAGTTTGTCAAATGCATTTGCTCATGTGATTTTTCTTTAGCCTGTTGACATGATGGATTACATTAATTGATTTTCAAATGTTGAACTGGAATTGCATATCTGGGATATCTGATCTTCATGAGGAATATTGGTCTGTAGTTTGTTTTCTTCTGGTTTCTTTGTTGGGTTTTGATATTGTGATAATGGTGTCTTCATAAAACACATTTATAAGTATACCTTCTGCTTCTATATTAATTCTGACAGAGATTGTAGAGAATTGGTATAGTTTCTTCTTTCAGTGTGTGGTAGAACCCATCTGGGCCTGGTGCTTTCTATTCTAGAAGCTTTTTAATTGTTGATTCAATTTCTTCAATAAATGCAGACCTATTCAGATTGTCTGTTTCTTCTTGCATGAGTTTTAGTTGATTGTAATTTTCAATGAATTGGCTTATTTCATCTAGGTTATCAAACTAGTTTGCATAGAGTTTATCGTATTCTTTACTTTAAATACTTTATAGTATTTAAGGAAATGTTTGTTTTTTTAGATAGAAAGCGACTAGGGGGAGGGGCAGAAAGAGAGGGGGATAGAGGATCCAAAGCAGGCTGTGCACTGATAGCAGCAAGCCAAGCCCGATGCAGGGCTCAAACCCGTGAAGCATGAGGTCATGATCTGAGCTGGAGTCAGTCACTCAACCAACTGAGCCACGCAGGCGCCCCTCCTTTATTATACTTTTATTGTCCCTGGGTTCTGTGGTGATGTCCCTTCTTTCATATCCCATATTAGTAATCCATGTCCTATCTCTTTTTTTCTTAGCCTGGCTGGAGGCTTTTTGGTAAAGTTGATCTTTTCAAAGAACCAGATATTGAAAGCACTTGGGTGGCTCAGTAGGTTAAACATCTGTCTTTGGGTCAGGTGCTCAGGTCACACTCTCACAGTTCATGAGTTCGAGCCCTGTGTCGGGCTCTGTGCTGACAGCTCACAGAGCCTGGATCCTGCTTCAGATTCTGTCTCAGCCTCTCTCTCTGCCCTCCCCTACTCATGCACTGTCTCTCTCAAATACTAATAAACATTAAGAAAACATTAAAAAAGAACCAGCTATTGGTTTTATTGGTTTTTGCTATTGATTTCCTATTTTCAACTTCATTCTGCTTTACTTATTATTCTTTTCTTCTGTTTACTTTGCTTAATTTGCTCTTTTTTTCTAGTTTCTTAAGGTGGAAACTTGGATTATTAATTTTATATCTTTCTCTTGTGGTTTATCTATACAGTGGAATACTACATGGCAATGAGAAAGAATGAAATCTGGCCATGTGTAGCAACATGGATGGAAGTTGAGGGTGTTATGCTGAGCGAATTAAGTCAGGCAGAGAAGAAGGACAGATAACATATGTTTGCACGTATAGGAGGATTAGGAGGAACTTAACGGANAAGATATTACTATGAAAGAAAAAGAAATCTTGGAGGCCAGAAGGCAGGGAAAAGATATTTAAAGTGCTGAAAACAACAAACAAACAAACCTGTTAACTGAGATTTCTATATGCAGCAAAACAGTCCTTCAAAAATGAGAGGGAGAAATTAAGATATTCCCAGATAAACAAAAGCTAAGAGTGTTTATTATCCCTACATCTGCTCTATAAGGAATGGTGTGCTAACAGGGAAATTGGTAACTATAAAAACTTACATCCAAAAAGAAAAAAATGGAAGAAGAAAGATTTCAAATCAACAACTTTGTGCTTTAAGGGAAGGAGAACAATTTAAACCCAGAGCAAGCTGAAGAAAAGAAATAATGAAGATGGGAGTTGGCATAAATAAAACAGAGAATGGACAAACAGGAGAGAAAATCAATGTAGCCAACAATTGGTTTTTTGAAAAGAGCAGTAAAATTGACAGACCTTTAGTTATATTGACAAAGAAAGAAGACTCAAATACTAAAATCAGAAATGAAAATGGGGACATTACTACAGATTTTACTCGTAAGGATTATAATAGAATGCTGTGAACAATTGCTCACCAATAAATTGGATAACCTAATGAAATGAGCCAATCCCTAGAAAGATAACATCTACCAAGACTGAATCGTAAAGGAATAAATCTTAACAGAATTGGAACTAATAAGGAGATTGAATCAGTAAAATTCCCACCAAAGAAAAGCCCTAGACCAAATGGTTTCACCAGTGAGTATCACCAAAAATTAAAAAGAATTAATACTAATCCTTCTCAAAGTTTTTTTAAAAAATGAAAAGGAAGGAATACTTCCAAGCTCATTTTATAAGGCTAGCATTGCCCTGATAGCAAAACCAAAAAGTGTAAGAAAAGTGTAAGAAAACTACAGACCAATGAATATTCCTTGTAAGAGTAAATGTAAAGACTCAGTAAAATAGTAGACCAAATTCAGCAGCATGTTAAAAGGATTAGACACTATAGCCAAGTGGCATTCCAGGATGGTTCACCATATGAAAATCAAGCAGTTAATATAACACTTTAATAGAACAAAGGAAAAAAACCCACATGATTATCATAGTTGATAAAAAGCTTTTGACAAAATTCAACACCCTTTCATGATAGAAAAAAAGCTAACAAACTAGAAATAAAATATAGAAAATAGAATATAGGAAATATAAAAATAGGAAATACCATTAAGGAAATCAGGCATATATGAAAAAACCATCATCCTCTATGCTGAAATACACTGCTCAATGGTGAAAAAATGAAAGCTTTTCTCCTATGATCAGGAACAAGACAAAGAGGCCCATTTTTGCCACTTTTATTCAGTACGGTACTGGAAGTTCTAGCCAGAGCAATGAAGCAAGAAAAAGAAATAACATCCAGATTGGAAAGAAAGAAATGAAATTTTCTCTGTTCACATATGAGATGATCTTATATGTAGAAAACCCTAAAGATTTCACCAAAACTATTAGAAGTACTGAAAATTCAGCAGTGTTGCAGGATGGAAAATCATCATATAAAATCAGTTGAACTTCTATATACTAACAATGAATAATCCAAATACAAAAATTAAAAACTCAACTTAGGGTATCATCCAAAAGAATAAAATACTGAGAAACAAATGTATCCAAAGGGGTGGAAGACTAGTATGTGGAAAACTATAAAACACTGGTGGAGGGAACTAAACAAGATACAAATAAATGCAAAGGCATCTCCTGTGTGTGGACAGAAGCCTTACTATAGTTGTCAGCACAACCCAAGGTCATCTATAGATTCAGTGCAATTCAGTCAACATCCAGTGGATTTTTTTTTTTTTTTGCAAAAATAGAAGAGTCCATCTTAAAATTCATATTAAGGGACCTCAAATAGCCAAAAGCACCTTCATAAGGAATACAGTAGGCAGCCTCACACTTCCTGGTTTAAAAACTTACTGCAAAACGGTATTTTAATGGCATAAAGCTAGTGGTATAGTTGAATGGCATAGAGCATCCAGACACAAATGCTCACATATAGAGTCAAATGATTTTTGACAGCAGTGTCAAGATCAGTGGAGAAAGGACGGTCTTTATATCAAATGGTGCTGAGACCCTCGATAACCACATGCAAAAGAATACCTCACATCATATACAAAAATTAACTCAAAATGGCTCAAAGACCTAAAATAAGAGCTAAAATTATAAAGCTGTTAGAATAAAACATAGAAGAAAAGCTTCATGACATTGGATTTGGCAGTGATTTCTTGGGTATGACACCAAAGCCCAGGCAGTGAAGGGAAAAAAATAAATTGGACTTGCTCAAAGTTAAACTTTTGTGCTTCCAGGGTCAATGTCAAGAGAGTAAAAAAGCAACCTACAGAATGGGAGAATATATTTTATTTATTTATTTATTTATTTATTATTTTTTTTAAAATGATTTATTTCTAAGAGAGAGAGAGAGACAGCGTGAGCATGGGAGGGTCAGAGAGAGAGGGAGTCACAGACTGAAACAGGCTCCAGGCTCTGAGCTGGCAGTCAGCACAGAGCCCGACGCGGGGCCCGAACCCACGAACCGCGAGATCATGACCTAAGCGAAAGTCGGACGCTTAACCGACTAAGCCGCCCAGGCGCCCCTGGGAGAATATATTTTAAATGACATATCTGATAGGGGATTAATATCCAGAATATATAAAAACTCTACAACCAGGGCGTCTGGGTGGCTCAGTCAGTTAAGTGTCCGACTTTTGATCTCAGCTTAGGTCTTATATTCAGGGTCATGAGTTCCAGCCCTGCATTGGGCTCTGTGCTGGGTGTGAAGCTGACTTAAAAACAAAAAACAAAAACAAAACACTATGGGCATTGCTGGTGCTAATGGGAAAATGGTGCAGCCACTGTGGAAAATGTGGTCATTCCTCAAAAAATTACACACAGGGCGCCTGTGTGGCTCAGTCAGCTAAACATTGGACTCTCGATTTTGGCTCAGGTCGTGATTACATGATTTGTGGGATTGAGCGTTATGTTGGGCTCCGGACTCACAGTGTGGAGCCTGCTTGGGGTTCTTTCTCTTCCTCTCTCAGCCCTCCCCAATTTGCGTGCATGCACTCTCTCAAAATAAATAAACATTTTAAAAAATTGAGCAGAATTATCAGATGGCCCAGCAATTTCACTTCTTGGTATATGCCTCAGAGAATTGAAAGTAGGGACTAGAAAAGATACTTGTATACTGGAGTTCATAACAGCATTATTCACAATAGCCAAAAGGTAGAGATATTTCAGATGTGTCCACCAAGAGATGAATGGATAAACAAAATGTGGGATGTATGTACAATGGAACATGCTTTGGCCTTCAAAAGAAATGAAATTTTGTAATGTGGCATACTGTGGATGAACCTGAAGATGTCATGCTGTGTGAAATAAACCAGACACAAGAGGACAGGTATCATGTGATCCCCCTTACATAAAGTTCCTAGAGTAGTCAAATGTATGGAGACAAAGCAGAATTGTGGTTACTAGAGGCTGGGCTGAGGAGCAATGGGATTATTTTTCAATGGACACAAAGTTTCAGTTAATAACATTTTGTAAACATTTCATTCTTATTTTAGTTTATTTTTTTGTTTGTTTAGAAACCATGAGTCAACGAAAGAGGGTGAGAGAGAGGATCTTAAGCAGATTCCGTACTCGGTGTGGAGCCTGATGCACGAACCTGGGATCATGACCTGAACTGAAATCAAGAGTACGGCACTCAACCAGCTGAGCCACCCAGGCACCCCAACATTTCATTTTTAAATGTTTGTGTCATTAGATCAATTCCTTTCTTTCATGCTTTCAGATTTGGTGACATGCTTACAATGGCCTTCCCTGAAGATCTTTCCTTGTATTTTTCTATGACTTCTTTGGTTTTATTAATTACTCTTCTGTTATCAATCCATCTAGAATTTTGTCATATGAAACTTTTAAAAAACGTTTATGCATTTTTGAGACAGAGAGACAAAGAGTGAGCAGGGGAGGGACAGAGAGAGAGGGAGACACAGAATCTGAAAGCAGGCTCTAGGCGCTGAGCTTTCAGCACAGAGCCCAAAGCAGGACTTGAATTCACGAACTGTGAGATCCTGACCTGAGCCGAAGTTGGATGCTTAACCAACTGAGCACCTAGGCACCCCCGAAATAAACTTTTTACTTAAATTTTGGTAGCCGATTTTGATAGGAATCTTTGATGGATAATCTCTTCTTCCTTCTGCATATTGGATGTGTCATCTTTTTATTTTTTAATGTTTTATTTATTTATTTTTGAAAGAAAGACCATGTGAGCAGGGGAGGGTCAGAGAGAGAGGGAGATACAGAATCCGAAGGCAAGCTCCAGGCTCTGAGCTGGCTGTTAGCACAGAGCCTGACATGGGGCTTGAACCCACGAACCATGAGGTCATGACCTGAGCTGAAGTCGGATCCTTAGCTGACTGAGCCACCCAGGCGCTCCATAGATGTGTCATCTTTGTCATACAGTAAGTTGTCATATCATGGCCTGCTTTACAGACGATTTTGCACGGTAGGCACGCACTGCCTGAAAGTGGACAGCTGCCGTGCTACAGCCTCTCTCTGGGACATCCCTGAAGGATGATCTTTCCAGTGAGCAGAGCTTCTATACTTGTCCTGAGTAGTTCCTTCGTATTTGGTTACAGATGTGTTTGTATATATGTACATATTAAGGAAACATCTGTGTTTTCTTATTCTTTTGTCCTGTCGCCTAAGATGTATTGACTTTGTCAGTATTTAAGCATTAATTCTACAACATAACATTTAAGCAACGGGATATCAAGAGTTGAGTAAACATCACTCAGGGAGTTTACCTCATTTTCTGGGGAAGGGACTAGCACATTTTGCCTTGTAAGCAGGATGATTGTATCCCTTAAAGATATAATTGTTAAATAAAAAAGAAGAGGTTTGGAAAACAGGGGCATCTGGGGGCTCAGTCGGTTAAGCTTCCGACTTGGGCTCTGGTCGTGATCTCGCAGTTTGTGAGTTGTGTCCTGCATGGGACTCTGTGCTGACAGCTCAGAGCCTGGAGCCTGTTTCGGATTCTGTGCCTCCCTCTCTCTCTGCCCCTCCCCTGGTCACACTCTGCCTTTCTCTCTCAAGAATAAACAAACATTAAAAAAGTTTTTAAAGGTTTCATACTGAACAAATGAGAAACAAACAAACAAATGGGAAAGCCTGTTGGGGAGAGAACACTAGGGGTGTGGCCAGGCTTCGATAAGGATATTAGTGTGGCTCTGCCATCTCAGCAGAGGCCAAGGCTGTGGAAGATGACCCTGAAAGCAATTCAGAAATCAAGGCTGCCACTCTCCTCACAGGCCCAGAGCTCAAGGGCCTGAAGGGCACAGTGACTGCACGAGCGGGACCACCTCTGCAGTCCAGGGGGGTTTGGGTGCCCCGCCCAGGACTGCTAGTGTTGCAGGTGCCCAGTGCCAAGTGCCCAGTGCGGCTGTGGGAGCATGGCTGCCTCCACTTAGATTTCAACCATGGGGCCGCCTGGCAGACCCCGGGCAGAGGGCCACAGCCGGGCCACCTCAGAGGGCTGTGATGAGGGTGGGGCCATTGTAGAGATCAGGGTGGACGCCCTGCTAGAGCAGAGCCGTGGGGGTGGGGGTCATCCTGATCCCAGACCAGCGGAGCCAGCAGCTGAGATTCCAGCCCAAGAGAGCCAAAAGGCAGGTGTGAACCGCAGATAGAGAGAGTGGTGGAGGCCGGTCGCCACCTGGGAAAATTGTAAGCACAAGAGGGCTGGTGAGTGGGGGTGCAACCCTAGTGGGCTTGGACCCGGTGCAGGGGGCAGGTGGAGGTCATTCTCCAGCCTTAAGTTTAATGTTGTTTGATCCGTCACGTTTTGGACTTACCTGGGAGCTGGCACTCCTCTCTTCTTTCCTGTTTGTCCTTTCTGTGATGGGAATGTCCATCCTAGGCCTCTCCCACCATGTCTTTTGGAAGCAGAGACCCTATTTGGTTTGGCAGGTTCCCATCTGGAGCTAATGGTGGTGTTTGGGGCTGGTGGGACAGAACGGATGTGTTTTGCTGGTGAGGAGGACATGAATTTGGGGGTGGTGGTCAGGGGCCGACTGGTCTGCACTGCTGTTTGCGTTCCCCCCCAGACACGTGTTGAAACCTAATCCCCAGTGGGATGCTATTTGGATGTGGTACCTTTTTCTTAAGTTTATTTATTTTGAGAGAGGGGGAGAAACAGAGGGGGAGAGACAGAGAATTCCCAAGCAGGCTCCATACTGTCAGTGCAGAGCCCGAGGCCAGGTGGAACCCACAAACTGTGAGATCATGACCTGAGGCAAAACCGAGTTGGACGCTGAACTGACTGAGCCACCCAGGCGCCCCTGGATGTGGTACCTTTAAGAGGCGATTATGTCATGAGGGTGGAAGTACTCATGAATGGGCTTAGGGTCCTCATAAAACAGACCCCAGAGAGCTCTCCTACCATGTGAGGACACAGCCTGTGAACCAGGAAGTGGCCTCTCACCAGATACCATCCAGATCTGCTGCTGTTGCCTTGATCTTGAGCTTCCCGGCCTCCAGGTTGGGAAATGAATTGTTTGCTGTTTAAGCCACCCTGTCTATGATACTTTTGTTAAAGCAGCCCAAATGGACTAAGGCCCCAGGGTCTTTTTCATTTTCTAGTCCATCAATTTTTGATTCTTGAACTAGGACTCTACTTCTAATTCCTATACCTTTATAATGCTCATATATTTGGAAAGGGAAAGTCATTTCATATATATATATATGAATTCATTGATTTTTTTTTTACTGCTTATAATAACAGAAATACATATACTCCTTCATAATTTCAGGTATTAAAAACAATGGAAAAATATGAAAAATACCCATGATTCCTATACAAAAGAGATACTCATCCTCCAGATTGTGTACATTGTTGAGATGGTTTTTTCTTTTTTTTTTACTTTTTAAAAATGTTAATTTTTGAGACAGAAACAGAGCATGAGTTGGGGAGGGGCAGAGAGAGACAGAGACACGGAATACAAAGCAGGCTCCAGGCTCTGAGCTGTCAGCACAGAGCCTGACGTGGGGATAGAACCCATGAACTGTGAGATCATGACCTGAGCTGAAGCTGGACGCTTAACCGACTGAGCCACCCAGGTGCCCCTCAGTTGTTTTTTTCTATGCATGATAATATACATGTACATTGGCTCATGCTGTCCTGTAACTTGTTATTTTAAAACTGTGTCCTTGCTATCTTGTGATATCCAGATAGATCTGTCTTGGTTTTGAGGATGTGGATTTAATAGTATTTAATAATTCCAGAATTGATGGACACTTAAGAAAATTTCTGATTTTTCTATTATAAACCATAGGTTGAGGAATACTCCTAAGCAACTTGGTAGATAATTTTTTAAGCTTTTTTTAAAAATGTTTTTATTTTATATTAGAGAGAGAGAGAGCAAAAGCAGGGGAAGGGTAGAGAGAGGGAGACAGACAGAGCCTGATGTGGGGCTTGAACTCAGGAATTACAAGCTCATGACCTGAACCGAAGTCAGATGCTCAACCGACTGAGCCACTCAGGTGCCCCAATCATTTCTTTAATGGTAAATTACAAAATATTAATTGCTGGGCCATAGGTATATGTGTTTTTAAGCCTTTCGGTAAAATGAGCCAGGTTTCCCTTGAGAAAGTTTGTCTCCGTTTACACTACCATCAGCAGTGGTAGAGCTCCTGATGCATCCCCTGGGGATATTCCATATTCTTTTTAAAAACCGTCATGTCAGAAAAAATGGGCACATTAGGGTTATTTTATTTTTCCATTTGTTTGATTTTCAGTGATGATGACTATGTTTGCATATTACTGTTGTGATCATCGGCCATTTTGTGTGTGTGTGTGTGTGTGTGTGTGTGTATGTGTGTAGGTGTAGGATAACCTTCTGTCCTGTGACTTTGCACGTGTTCTTGTCATTCATCTTTCCACTTATGTGGTAGGCATTTATTTTATTAATTTTTCTGTAAAGAAGTCTCATGCAGTCAAATCACTCAATAAATTGTATGTTGAGCCTAGAAACATGTTCTCTGCCAAGGCCCCTTAACATGGATCAGTTGATATTGGACGCTGATGATTTATTTAAAATACTTTGTGCTTTATTTTAACACACATGTATCAATATATCAATATAATATTGTGCAGCTTGAACAATATGAACTTTCTCCTGTTAAATTTAAAAAATAAAACTGCCAGTTATTTTACCAGCAAAAAATGGGTTTAATTGAAAGTAGAGAATTGCAACTGGGAGGAGCAAGCTATGGCGAAACCACAGGCCAGTCGGAAGAACAAAGGGGAGGACCTCCCTTTTATAGAGGAAAGGGGGGTTCAAAGGGGCTGTTGTAAACAAAAAGTCCATTGGGACTTCCAGCTAGGAGTTGGAAGTATGGTGACTTCTCATTGGCTGGGCTGTTGCCTGGGGAGGAGGGCAACCTTTCTTGCTTCCATTGGGATAGTAAAGCGGTAGCTCAACATGTAGGGGCTGCGATTGACCAGCAGTGGTAGGGTGTGAGTGCTCCCGCTGCTGGCCTCCCGACTCCATTCTAAGTTGGGGGTAGGGGTGGAGTTGGGGAGTATTCCTTCTATTAACTTTTCACACTTCTGACATTCATTTTCCACAAAAAAAAAAAATTCAAGATGAAATCAAATCCATCTCCTTGGGAACAATTCAAGTCTCACAAAAAAACTGGGTTCCTAGATGGCTCAGTTGGTTAAAGTCTCACACAAACTGAATGTCAACGCTTTCATTTTTGTTCCCTGCAAGGGAACATCACTCTGATGTGTACAATTGGGGGTCCTTCTGCTAATGTCACAGCCTCAGCAGTGTGGGAGCATTATCAGGTTTTTCTCCTGACACAGTCTCCATCCAGAGGGGATCAATGTGTAAAACACACGTAAAACCTATATTATAGGTTTATTTCCCTAAAATAACTAAGTGGCTTCATATCTATAAAATGCAGCAAAGTAAGTCTTGAGTACTTTCACACACCTGCCAATTATCTGCCCATTATCCATCCCCTCTTCCTTTCTAAGAGAACCCTATTTTATTGGAGGTGGTGGTGTGTTTACACCTAACAAAAACAATAGCAGCAGCAAAAAATAACAAAATTACATTACCCAACCTGCCTTGGCATTGGAAGGAGACATTTGAGAGATGAGCAGAAGAAGCTGTGCAGAGCTTCTGAGAAAGTCCTTCGAAGTGGCAAGTCTTTTGGCTTTCTTCCCCTCATCCTGCCTGCCTGGGATAGGAAGAGATGGATGGAGCCCCAGCATCCACCTTAGAAGCATGGGGATGATAGCCACACCTTAGGGATGGTAGAGGAAAGAGCTGGAAGGAGCCCGAGTTTCTCAGAGATAGAAGAATATATAGAAATTTCCTCTAATTTTAGCCTTTTTCATCTCAAAAAATAATGTCAGTGCGTGGAAGTGGGTGTTGTTGAGTCAATGGCACCGACGTGTTCCATTTTCTGACATCCTGGACCTCTCCAGATATCAGCCCAGTGCTCGCCACCACTAAGAAGATTTTGAGCTCCTGCTGAAGAGTCTTCCCATAGCCTCTTTCATGTCTTTGTTCCTCAGGCTGTAGATGAAGGGGTTTAGCATAGGGGTCACCACTGTGTACATGATGGTTGCCACCGTGTCCTGGGCTGAGAAGGAGTTGGGGGGTCGAATGTATACCCCCAGGACAGTTCCATAGAACAGGATGACCACAGACAGGTGGGAGCTGCATGTGGAAAATGCCTTGTGCCTTCCTGGGGCGGAAGGAATCTGGAGGACAGCTGCAGCTATGCAGCTATAGGAGACCACAATGAGGCCACAGGGGGCCACAAACAGGACCACGGCGCCTAGGAACATGTGCTGATTGAGACGCGTGTCCGAGCAGGCGATCTTCATCAGCAGGTAGGCATCACAGTAGAAGTGTGAGATCTCCCGGGCACAGGAGCAGAATGTCAGTCTGTTCATGAGGAGCGTGTGGACCAGGGAGATGAGGCCAGAGCACATCCACATAAGCGCAGTCATTCCCCGACAGAGCTGGGGGGTGATGATGGCGTAGTACTGCAGGGGCTTGCAGATGGCCACGTAACGGTCCAGGGCCATGGCAGCCAGCAGAAAGGTGTCCAGGTTAGCAAAGGAGATGAGGAAGTACATCTGGGTCAGGCAGTGGGGGTAAGAGATTGTCCATGTTCCTGCTACGTGGTTGACCAGCAGCTTGGGGATCAGGTTGGTGGTGAAGCAGAGGTCAACAAAGGAGAGATTGGTAAGGAAGAAGTACATGGGGGTGTGCAGGTGGGGGTCAGAGCCGATGACCAGGATGATGAGTGTGTTCCCAGCCACAGTGACCAGGTAGGTACACAGGAAGAACCAGAAGAGGACTTGCCGCTGCTCCGGGTCACTGGTGAGGCCAAGCAGGAGGAACTCGGTGACTCCTGTCCCATTCTCCTTCCCCCTGGACATCCCACTGTGGCTCAGGAGGTAACAGGCTCCACACACGAGGGAGAAGATGAAATCCCAGCAGAGCCTGGACCTGCTGTATCTTAATCAGATCAAAGGTTATTTGGAATCAGATAAGTGAACAGAATTTTGTGCCTGTATTAATTGCTGCTTTTTATCAAGTGCTTTACTGCGTGCCACGGTGCTGAAGACTTCATGGACACTATCTCCCTCAGTCCCTACAAAACAGTGACTTGTATGATTCCCACTTTTGAGATGAAATAACAGAGACTCAGAGTAAGTAGTTTGCTCAAGACCACAGGGTTAGGAAGTGGCACCCATGATCTGAATCTGAGCCTGGGCTGTGCCTCTACTACCTTGCTACAGAGGACCTCTGTGGTTGGTCTTCAGGTGCTGTGTGCTGGAGGCAGCATCACTGAATCTTTGACCTCGATCAGCCAGCATGCCCTCTTCAGTTGACCAGATCTTTCTGCTTAGAAGGTTCTCACTTGCTTATCTGACTACGTGTCCTGCCAGCCACACGGGACTTCATGCCCTTCCCGCCTCTGGGCAGGACCCTTGCACTGGCTGCTCTTGGCCTGGCATTCTCTCCACCCGGACCTTCACATGGCTGATTTATCATCTTTGTACCTCTGCGGAAGGTTATCTCATTTGTTAGTTAAGTGGTTTATGGTGTGTTTTCCCCCACAAGGCTTTGCCCTCCTGAGCACACGCGTCCACGCCATTCTATGTTATGTGCCCTGTGCCTGGAAAATCATCAGCACGTGGTCAGTGCTCCACAAAGTAGTCAAAGAATGAACTTTCACAAAGGTATTGCATGCCAAAATCTACCAGTGAAATATGTGGACGTCGTGCTGGAGAAGTGTTTTGTTGTGACTAATGAATGCTTTTAGTAAGTAAAATCATGGCTTAAAGCGTATCTTGAAGGTGCTGCTAAGTGAGCAGAGTGGAAAGGAGGCAGTGTCGAGTCATAGGCAAGTCCAGGACTCTGTGTCAACAGGAATTTCCTCAACTATATGAAGGAGGAGAAATTGTGTGGTCCTCGTCCATGTGATCCAGGACCTGTGACCACTATAGACCAGAGGAACAAACTGGCTCTGTGAGCCAGACACAGCCTGCAGGTGTGTTTATCTGGTTTAGACCCTTAATGTTGTACAAAATATTTCCTATATGCTGACATGTTATAAATCAAGGGTTTCATATAAAATCTGGATTCTACCTCTTCTTGAAAAATTAGCAGAACTGGAGACATTGGACTCTCCTTGCCTGGCAGCAATCAGATGGGGAAGGCAAACAGCTAATACTCGCCAAGCACTCCTTGTGCTTAGCTCTGCAAACAGAAGGCTCTGGTATCCCTCAGAGCATTCCTCTGCAGTCATTTGATAAATGTCCCTCTTCCACAGGAGGCAGGGGACACGCAGCGAAAATAAGTGGCCCTCCCACAGTGGCAGCGCTAATAGTGGTTCCACTCTCCAGGCTGCCCTGTGTTAGCTGATTTTTGTCATCATCATTGCCTTCTGTTCTGGCCCCTGGAATCACTTGGGAAATGTCTACTCACTCTCTATGTGCCGTTCTCTCTAGTATCTTCTAGAAGCTATCATTTCTCAAGATTTCCTTATCCCCCAGGCAGTCTGAATTCTGAAGGATTTCAGAAAGCTGGGATGAAGAATTTGCACAAAGTTCAGTCGATGGAAATCTTACTTTGATTTTAGGTTCAGAGTAGTTCCTGTCTACAATTTGGAACAGAAAATAAAATATTCAGGACCTTAGCCTGACCTTATCAGCATTACACGCTGGCCCTCATCCTTTCCTCCTGATCCTCTATTTCCCACTTCATTTGTAGGTAAGTCAGTAATTTATTTACCTCTTGGCTTTGAATGATTTCTTTTTTTAAAAAAATGTTTATTTTTGAGAGAGAGAGTGAGTGCAGGTATGCATGAGCAGGGCGGGAGAAGGGAGGGGAGAGAGAGAATCCCAAGCAGGCTCCGTGCTGTCAATCCAGAGCCTGGCGTGGGGCTCGATCTCACAGACTGTGAGATCATGACCTGAGCCAAAATCAAGAGTTGGATGCTTAACTGACTGAGCCACCCAGGTGCCCCTTGAATGATTTCTTTGCCAGAATCTTACATTAGATATCATTTCTCAAGATGAATTTTTGCCTCATTTTAACAAGTTTTCAGGATGTAGCAGAATTTTTTTAATAATAGAAATTTCTGGAAACAGTTGGATCACTGGATAGTTCTTTGGTCTCATCATGTTCTATAGGGAATTTGTGTTCTATGCTTTGTATTGTAGGGTTTGATCTGTACCGTATAGTCTGAATTCTTGAGAAACATCTGCAGCTACTTTCATACAAATTGAAGTAAAGCAAAATGGCACAAATGAGGAGACTTTCATCCATTTGCTTATGTCACCATTGGTCAGGTGCATTTGGAGCACTCAGCTCGTCCCTGTGGGGCCACCAGAGAATGTAACTGACCCTGTCTGCTGGGAACACTACTGCCATCCAGAAAGCACTTACTAAACTCAAAAACTGATACATTCAAAGCCAAGTCGGAGCCAGTAGAATTGACATGTGTTGGAAACAAATGGCAAGATGTGAGGGAAAATGGCGCCTGGCGGGTAAGGGAGGACACTGGGAAATGTAAGACAAGAAAGAGCCTTTTCAGTATTTTCTTTAAAACCCCACATTGCCTAGTGTTTGGTTCAGGAGCCTTACATGAAAACATCAAAAATCCGTTCTGTGTATATAGGACTTTGCACCATGCAGGCCCATGTCCCATTCTCTAGAATTTCTGCCACTTGCTGGGAAAGACAGGGACGCTGATGCCTCCTGATCCTGCTCTGGCTCACCTTTAGTCTAGAAGTGCACTTAATTCCTGAGCAAACTGCTCATGCTCAGTTTCCTTCTCTGTACAACGGAGGATGAGGGAGAAGGCAGCTCAAAGTGCCTGGCACGGTCCTTCCGTCTGACCTGGAAGCCAGTGGGTGGCAGCTCTCAATAGAGCTGTGACGTCCTTTCCTTACAACGACATCAGAGATCCTGCAAAGTGCTGACAGAATGAAACCTGGATGCCAGGCCCTCCCCGCACTTGGAGGAGCCATTAGATGAAAGGTGAGGTGGCGCCACGTGTCCATCTGCCAACCTCACATCCCGGGGGCGGTTGGTGTCTGAGCCTCTTCTCCCTTCCTGCTTCCCCATGCCTCGCCTGGCTGCCTGTGCCGGATCTTCATTCCTTCACTAGGTTGTGGCGCTGGCCTTCACGTCTCTCCTCCGGGGCTGCCTGCAGATCCCATGACTGCCCCCCTCTCCCTCCTCCCCCCCCTCCCCCGGAGCAGGGCAAGGGCAGCAGGACCGTGGCAGGTGAAACAAAGAGATGCAGCCTCCCACCTACGGGAGAGACCTGCCTGGAGCACCACTGCAAGTGATGATGCTCCCGCCATGTACTAACCCTCAGTGGTGGGTCCCCGCTCCTTCCCAAAGCAGCCTGCTCTTCTTATAACCCTTCCATTAACAATTTTTACGAGTTAGGAATTGAGGGTGACCCTGAGATTTTATTTGTAGGTGCGTGGGGGTGTTGCATGAAGCAAACCATCATGCCATGTGTGGAAGGTGAGGTCCCATACATGACCTGACTTACCTTTCTGCAGCCCTATGTGGTAGGCTGGTCAGACAGCAAGTGTGATCACCCCGTGGACACCTGGACTAGCAAGGTTGGGAAGTATGCTTATGGACTTAAGGGTAGTGACCTACTCAAATCTCACTGCTCTGGGGTGTGGGGACAATACCTGGGGTCCAGAGTGGCACAGTCTCTTCTCTTATCCTCTGGGCTGGAACACTGTCCCTTCTATGGATGTGTGGGGATTTTATGGTCCCCACCAGAGTGCACTCCCAAAGCTCCTGATTATAGGCAGCCCACAGGGAATCTGGCTGTGTTCTGTAGATCACAAATGAATCAGCTACTCCAGAGGATTGCATCCGTGCTGTAGGTCAGGGATGTAAGAGTTTCTCCTGTTGGGAATCTTCCAGGTTAGCTCAAGGCCCAGCTGGAGTGTGAGCATCCACAGATCCACATTCACTAAAGAGGCCTGGCCATGTCTTTCCTCAGTACTCTCTGCCCCATTTTGCCTTCACCCAAGGACTGAGGGGAGAGTTGACGAATCTAAGTCCTAATTTGGAGCAGACCCACCTTATCCTCTGATTATTCTGAATATATATTTTGAGGGTTGGTTAGAATGGCACAAGATGGGGGCACCTGGGTGGCTCATCAGTTAAACATCCAACTCTTGATTTTGGCTCAGGTTATGATCTCATGTATCTTGAGTTCGAGCCCTGTGTTGGGCTCTGTGCTGACAGTGCAGAGCCTTGCTTAGGATTCTCTGTCTCCCCTTCTTGCTTAGGATTCTGTCTCCCTCTCTCTCTGTCTTTGTCTCCCTACCTCTCCCCTGCTCGCTGTCTCTCTCTCTCTCTCGAAAATAAATAAACATTTTTTAAAATGCCATAAGATGTTGAAGAACCATCTGGGATGTGATGGGGTGGAAAGTGCCAGGAAACAGAGTTTTGGCGGTGGCCTGAGTCATGCTGCAGCTGAGTGTTTGGGGCTCTGGGTTCCTAATCTCCATGTTAGAACCCTTTTGTTAACAATTTCTTTAAGCTTGGAGTTTAGGGTGATCCCGGGGTGACTGGGGTCAGAAGTCACCTTCCTAACCTCCATGGGATGGTTCGATGCCTGGGTGTAATCTTGGCAGCCGCCATGATTATATCTCTGACTGTGCTGAGGGAGGTACCAGGGTCCCTACTGAGCAGTGCCTGGAACACATGTGTCCCACATCTCCGTAGCCTCACCTTACCAACTGTAAAATGGTGGTCGTGGTCTCAATGCCAACATTCCTTCTCTGGTTATGTGATTTATTCAGTGTTCATTGGACACCTGCTGACGACAGGGACTGTCCCAGGCCCTACAGGAGAGAGAAGTGGAAAAGGTGTAGGCCTGTGTTCACCTGCTTTCTCTCTAGTTGGGGAGAGAGGACAGCTTCCTGCACATAAATGGTTGAGATATTACATAAAATGAACCCTGGCCTCATGTCATGTCTCTGCCTACAATTTTAGGAAACTGATCTTTCTACCAAATTATTTTTTAAAGCTTTTCTTTATTATTTATTTATTTTGAGGAAGGGAGAGAGAGAACAAGCAGGGGAAGGCCAGAGAGAAAGAGGGACAGAGGATCTAAGGCAGGCTCTGTGCTGATGGTAGAAAGCCTGATGCGGGTGTCTAACTCACGAACCGTGAGATAATGACCTGAGCCAAAGTCAGGCACTTAACCAACTGAGCCACCTAGGCTACCAAATTCTGAAAGGTATGACATAGCAGGTATATGAGCATCAGTTATGGGAAGCCTGTAATGTCCTCACATAACTTGGCTCAAAAGTAATTTATTTGTCTATACGCAAAGACCTAGGAAAGAACAAAAATGGTCTGATATCCTTCTTGGCAAATATATCAAAAAACAAAGGCAGGATGTGCCTATGTATCACTCATATCTCGTATTTAAAAATTATAATGAGCCCGAACCAGCAGGTTTTTTTTTCTTTTTTTATGTCTTTTATTTTGAGAGACAGAGAGGAAGCAGGGGAGGGTCAGAGAGAGGGAGACACAGAATCTGAAACAGGCTCCAGGCTCTGAGCTGTCAGCACAGAGCCCGATGTGGGGCTCGAACCCACGGACCATGAGATCATTACCTGAGCCAAAGTTGGACGCTTAACCAACTGAGCCACCCAGGTGCCCCCCAAACCAGCAGTTTTTGACTGTCATCATGGTATGCCTGAAGTTTTGAGCAAATAAAAGATGGGCTGATTTGAAAATGGGTTTGGCAAGACCCTGGTTACCTCTGTATGGCTTGCACGTGAAAGGTTCTAGATAACCAGACTTATTAGGAGTTAGAGTTCATCAATTTTACAAAAAAAACCAGCTCTCCTCTGACAAAAGGTAAATATGACAAAAGGTCAGGGGGTGCAACAAGGTCATCTGTTGAAGGCCGATTGACGTGAGAGACAAAGTCTGTGTGAAGCTTAGCTTCTGACCTCAAGCGCAGGGAGAAAAGATACTACAGGCAGGACAGTAACAGTCTTTATGAGGTTGCAATGCCCAGGGAAAGGCTTCAGCCCATAAGGGACAGTACCAGGCTCTCCTGGAAAGCCCCCTGGGCTGGCATAGCCTGGGAGCAGACACTTGAAGCACAAGTTGGAGGGAGATGATTCCACGACACTGGAAAGCATCTCATTGCAATGGCTGTGAAATCAAGGCCCTGGGGAGAGCAGTGTCCGGGGAAATGTGCCGGGAAGAGGGATGAGCCTCTCTTTCAACATTCACAGAGCTGAAGTCCAACTTTCCTCTGCAGGTTGTTTCAGTTGCTTGCAAAGAGCTGGCCCCCAGTGGTTAATTAGTGCTGGATGGAAGTTGCCTGTGAGGAAAGGGTGGTGTCCTTTGGGAGTCCCAGCTGCAACAAGGAGATCCTGGAGGGGGAATTTCCAGACACAGTCCTGATTTCCTGACTGCCCCCAGGGAGGCCTCAGCCAGCCTGGTCCTGCTCTGTTCCTGTGGGATTGGGCACTAGAGGCCCCCATGATGCTGAACTTTAATTTAGGATCAGTTCCTGTCCTGTGAGTGCTTCGTGTGTAGGAAACCACAACCAGAAATGACTCACCAATTCTCAACACACATGTTTGTTTCTTCAGCTTAGCTCATTATAAGTTATAATTACAAGTAGGAGCCCAGAACCTTCTTTGTATCCAGTCATGTGCCCAATTCAGGATACCTTGATTTTTTTTTTTTATTTGCTTTTCTTCCTCCGATTTTTTTTATTGCAGTAAAATACACATAACCTAAAATTTACCATCTTGACCATTTTTAAATATGCAGTTCAGTGGAATTAAATACATTCATTATGCTTTGCAGGTATCACCACCGTCCATCTCCATAATGCTTTTAATCTTGTTAAACTGCAATTCTGTACCCATTAAACACTAACTCCCCATTTTCCCTCCCTCCACCCAGCCCTGGCAGTCACCATTCTACTTTCTGTCTCTATGATTTTGATTTCTCTCAGTCTTTCCTAATAGAAATCCTGGAGAGACAGCACAAGCAGAGAGGGAGACGCAGAATCCGAACCAGGTTCTAGGCTCTAAGCTGTCAGCACAGTGCCTGACACGGGTCTTGAACTTATGGACCGTGAGATCATGACCTGAGCCGAAGTTGGACACTCAACTGACTGAGCAACCCAGGCGCTTCCCAGAAAGGAGATTTTATTAAAACAAAAGCACAGGCCCTGTGGGCAGGAAGAGCTGCACTTGGGATTGTGAGGAGCGATTCCTTATTTACTTTTAAGTTTGTGGAGGAAGGGGGGATAGACGTAAAGTTAGCTTCTAAGAGCTTTCTCGATGTTGAATGCAGGGTCCCACAGGACCCTGAAGATTTAGCTATTGTTGAGAAGGTTGCTTTTAGTTTTTAAGGAAGCATAAACATCAAGGCTAGTTAAGGCAGCCACAAGCCATCTTTCCAGAATTAGAGTTATTATAGGAGATAAATTTTATCTAAATGAACTGTCTGTATGACAGGGCAAAAATCTAATTACCAAACATCTGTTCTTTTTATTGTCCTGTGAATTGTTCTTCTCCCCTTTGAAGTCTCAGGCTCCTATCCCATTCTTAGCTCAGGATGGCACATATACCTCACTTTTCCTTTCTGCTTTAGAAACTCTCATGTAGGTGGGGTTCCTGTACATGTGAAATTGAATTTGGCTTTGTCCTGTTTGTCTCATGCCAATTCAATTCTTATTCCAGCTCCAAGAACATTTGAAAGGTATAGGAAAACTTTTCCTCCCCAACAACCTTGATTTGAAGGCACAAATAGAAAACCAGGGCAAATAGAGGAGTCTACATATCCTTGTTCCTCCCCCTGACCCCCATTCCAGTATGGTTGGACCATGGACTGTGATTAATCCAATCATGTGCTCCCGGATTCCCAAAAAGAAAAAAAAAGGTAATATTTTCAATTGGGTTGAGTTGGATTAAAAGGCATATGTCTGTAGGTTGAGGAAAAGATAAGAGATGAGGCTATGGAAATAGAGAGTGGCAATCATTTATAAAAGCTTAGGTCTTGGGATGCCTGGGTGGTTCAGTCGGTTAAGCGTCCGACTTTGACTCAGGTCATGATCTCATGGTTCGTGGATTCAAGTGCCACGTCAGGCTCTGTGCTGACAGTTCAGAGCCTGGAGCCTGCTTTGTATTCTGTATCTCCCTTTCTCTCTCTGCCCCTCTCCAACTCATGCTCTGTCTCTCAAAAATAAAACATTAAAAAGAATTAAAAAATTTAAAAAAAAAAGAAAGCTGTCATTTAAGAGCACACTCAGGGAAATCTGTGTAGATAAGAGGACATAGAGGGAATTCTTTCCACAAGCCTATGTGTTCTTTTTTTTATTTTATTTTTATTTATTTCTAGGAGAGAGAGACAGCGTGAGCAGGGGAGGGTCAGAGAGAGAGGGAGACACAGACTCTGAAACAGGCTTTGAGCTGGCAGTCAGCACAGAGCCCGACGCGGGGCTCGAACCCACAAACTGCGAGATCATGACCTAAGCGAAAGTCGGACGCTTAACCGACTAAGCCACCCAGGCGCCCCCAAGCCTATGTGTTCTTAACAAAGCTAGGACCAAGTGATGTGCCAAAAGGATGGGGAGGCGGAAGGTGCAGGGTCTGTGGAAGGTAATGAAGGGTTTAAAACAAAACAAAACAAAAAACAAAGGAAGCAAAGCTTACTGTGTTCTGTAGAAGGCATTTTGAGGGCTGGGTTGGCCCTAGGGAACTGGCATTTTGACTGGGAGTGTGGTGAATTGCTCCAGCATCAATGGGCACCTCAAAATGAAATAGAGGCAAAATGCAGAATCATCGGGAATCAAGGTGGGATTCTGCAGGGATGTCGGGACGTTCTTGGAAGTTAGGGGGTAATCTTCTGGTGTGCTTCTCTGAGACATGACTAGCAGAAACAAGGAGCAATACATAGATTGGTGGCTTTTCTTTTTGTCACTACTCCTCTAAGCCATTCTCCTCTTGGATCAACTACAACTGACGAATGTTTCTCTTTTCACTTGAATGTCCTGGCTCCTACAGCTTCCGTCTCCTGCACCAGCCTACAGTATGCTTGGTATGTATGGTATGGAGGAGGAAGCCAACTTTAGACCTAAGTCATATGCTCTACCCCAGTGAACTACAGAGTTTCTTTCCCTCTCCTTCCTCCCCCTCCTCCCCACTCCATCTTTTTGTTTTCGAGAGTTTTTTTTTTCTTTGTAGTTTGGAAGACAAACACCCCTAATGGTAAAAATGTTATTTTTCTTCCCTTTCACAAAATTGCATGTTCCTCGTGTGTGATCCAGACTCTGAACTTCTCTCTTCTTTAAAAAAAAAAAATGTTTATTTATTCATTTTGAGAGAGAGCCAGAATCCCAAGCGGCCTCCATGCTGAGCGAAGAGCCCTACTTGGGGCACGATCCCACGAACTGTGAGATCATGACCTGAGCCGAAATCAACAGTCGGATGTTTACCTGACTGAGCCACCCAGGCACCCTGGAACTTCTCTCTTCTTTACTCCATAATCTTTTCTCAGAAACTCTGTTGTCAGGTTGAATGTGATCACCATACTAAAGCCTGCTTCCATTTATAAAATTCCTTCTTTTATTCATTTAAACCTATTTACTGAGCACAGACGACATGCCAGTCTCACTGCATGCCCAGATGCACAGTGAGGCGTGGAAGAAACATGGTCCCTATCCACATGTGCCTACCATGTTCTGGCTTCACAGGTGAGATAGCACATGTTCGTGGGTGGAGGTGATCGGGTACCTGGGTGAGGATTCTGCCTGCAGATGAGAGCGAGGCTGATGCCTCTGATGGTACAGGGGCACCATGCCAGTAGGCAGTGAGGGTGGAACTCAGTGTCTGAAGGCAGGTACATAACAAAACACAACATCAGAAGCCTATCTAAAGGAGGTTTCCCGGTTCAGGAAATAAGGTTCCATCATCAGGAAAGACTCAAGCATACATTTAAAAGCCAAGGGTTTTGGGATGCCTGGGTGGCTCTACTTAAGCGTCTGACTTCAGCTCAGATCATGATCTCACAGTTCATGAGTTCAAGCCCCATGTCAGACAGCTCGGAGCCTGGAGCCTGCTTCAGATTCTGTGTCTCCCCCTCTCTCTGCCCCTCCCCTGCTCTTTCTCTCTCTTTCTCCTTCTCTCTCTCTCAAAAAATAAACAAACATTAAAAAAGTAAAATAAAAGTCAAAGGTCTTCACTACCCTATAAGAGTCCAGAGATGAGCAGCAGGGGGGCCTAGGAGTGACTGTTAGGTGTCCCTGTGAACTAGGCACTAACTCTTCTGAGAGTCTTAGAAATATTAACTAATTTCATTCTCCCAAATCTCCACGTGTCAAAGTCTTATTATTATCCCCATTTTACAGACGAGGAGACAAAGGCACACTGAAATTACAAGACTTGATAAGGGCAGGCATGTGATCCACACAGCAGCAGAAGGCTTCAGAACCCACGTTCTTCACCACCCCCCTCTCCTGTCCCATTGGTCTTCTGCCTCCCACATCACACCAGCACCTCTCAGACTCTCTGCAAATTATGGTTTCAGACGAGTGCATGAAGGTAGTGCATTGAAGAAACACTGCTATAAATATCTGTTCAAGGATGGAAACATTCTAAAACTCACGGTAAGAAGCACATTCTGTAAATCTCACCATCATAACTAGTTTTAAGTGTGACATTTAGTAGTATTGGGTACATTCTCTATACTGTACACCCGTCAGCACTATCCATCTCCAGAACTCTTTTCATCTTGCAAAACTGAAACTGTGTCTGTTAAACAGTAACTTCCCATTCCCCCTTCTCCAGCCTTGGGCAACTTCCATTCTACTTTCTATGAATTTGACTGCTCTGGGTAATCTCATGTAAGTGGAATCATACAGTATTTGTCTCTTTCCTGATTGGCTTATATCACTTAGCATAATGGCCTCAAGGTTATTCCATATTCTAGCATGTGTCAGAATTTTCTTCTTGTTTTTTAAAAAATGTTTACTTATTTTGAGAGAGAGAGAGAGTGTGTGTGTGTGTGTCTGCACGTGCATGAGTGGGGAGGGGCAGAGAGAGAGAGGGAGAGAATCCCAAGCAGGATATGCACCTTCAGCACAGAGCCTGCATGGGGCTTGATCTCACAGACTATGAGATCATGACCTGAGCTGAAATCAAGAGTCAGATGCCCAACCGACTGAGCCCCTGAAGAAGAATTTCCTTCTTTTTAAGGTGAGTAATGCTTCCTTGTAACCACATTTTGTTTACCCATTCATCCACCTTCGCCACTGTGAATAATGCTGCTATGGGCATGGGTGTACAAACATGTCTTTGAGAACCTGCTTTCAGTTCTTTTGGATATATTCTCAGAAGTGGAATTGCTGGATCATATGGTAATTCTGTATTTAATTTTTTGAGGAATCACCATGCTGTGTCCACAGGGGCTGTCACATCCTACATTCCCACCAGCAGTACACAAGCATTCTTTTTTTTTTTTTTTNGCTAAGTACACAAGCATTCTAACAAGTGGAATTTTTAATTCTCCATTTCAGTCACTGTGTAAGTTCCATCCTATGTCCTAGTATTCACTGAAATAGTAAAAGACTCTGCCTAGTTTATGGGAGTCTGACAGCTTATTGAGGACATATGAACACATGGAAGTGAAGTTGCAATATCAAGAGAATTAAGTGGACCCATATGTGTGTAAGGGTCCCGGGGAGGCTGTTGCCTGCATTAGAGACCCCCTGAACTATGGCCATGAGATGTGCTCCAATTAGAAGGTAAAGTTCCTTGAAAGTCCTCTCCTTTTGCTGCAGGTGGCTTCACAAACACGTCCAGCAGGGCCTGGTTCTAGAATTTGCTGTGGATGTGATCAGCTGGGACCCTTATCTTTGCCCAGAGATGTCTACCACAGTGTTGAGAAGGCTCCAAAAGCTTTGTAAGGTGGCAGTTTGGAAGGGATGGGACCATTACAGCTGCCAGAGGCAGACGGTGAGTCCGCATCTGTTCCTGCAGGTGCCATCTCACCCCTCTGTCTAGACGGGGCACTTCTTGAGCTCTACAAATTTCCCCAGGTGATACGATGTTCACGGACTCCTTAGGCATGTTGAAGCAGTGTGATTGTAGGAAAGACCACCAAACCCTGAGTTCTGTGACCTTGCGTACAGGGTGTGGGTGTGGTCAGCCAGAACAGGGAAGTACAAGCTTGCCAAGCGGATTTACAGAAGCAGAAATAGCATGTTAGTATTCAACCGTGCTTGAGGTTAGCCTACAACAATGTGTTGTGGTAGACTTGGGGTGCCAGAAAATTCTGTACCTCAGCATTTGACTTTCAGGAAGAAAGGAAGGCTGATTATATTGCTTTCCTCTTTTGAACCTACCTGTACCTCGTTTGAAATGAATTCTACAATATTTTAAATCTATTTATAGTAAGGGCCAAGAAGGGATTTTTTAAATTTCATGGCAATACTTATTTCATTGCAATTAATTTCTACTTATTTAAAACCCAAAATGTCTCTTATTTCTTTCCCATTCCCCTTTGATTTCACTTTGAGTGACAAAGTCCAATACCTATCGCCGTGTCCAATGGGCCCCAAAGAGGACTCCTTGCTCCAGGCCATGGGCCAGCTGATGCTACATTTTGGATGGATCCGGGTCGGACTTGCTGCCTCAGATGACATGCGAGGTGAATCGTTTCTCTCAGATCGGAGAGGAGAAATGGTCAAGAAAGGGGTCTGTGTTGCCTTTTCAGAGACTATCTCTGTCAGTGAGAGATGCCACAGGAGGCCTTTGATAACCCATTGACCAGAGTAGCAGAACCAGCGGCTACAGTGGTTGCCATTCATGGAGATACAGATTCCCTGCTGACTGTGAGGCCTCCACAGCCCAGGACGCAAGAAGAGCAAAGTTGTGGGTCCCCTCCCCTTAGTCTGAGGCCCCCGGTTCATAATGGTTGTGGGTTTCATGGGTCTGTGATATTTTTTCGTCAGAGAAGATCATCCTGAATTTGGGACATTCCTCAGGAGAATCTAATCTTCTAGATACCCAGAGAACATTCTTCATAAGAGTTTCTCTGGTACTTAGCTTTTGAGCGCTCGAAGGTTGGAGGGACCACTGGGACAGTACAAATACGCCTAGAATGCTTTTTTGGACATGCACCGCCCCCTTACAGTATCTTGAAGTGACCATGTCTGCACGTACTTATGTTGTCTACAATGCTGTGCATGCTGTGGCCTGGCCTCTGCCTGGTACGTTCCTGATCAGATCAGAAGCAGGATCAATAGAAGACACAGACAGTGTGGTATCTAATCCCTGGAAGGTGAGATTTCCTCTGAAAGGTAAGACTTCCTCAGGCACCAGACCCATTTGGCTTAGAACTGAGTGGTTTCTTTGTAGTTCATGATTTTTCTTGTGGTAAAATACACATGACATAACATTTACCGTATGAACCATTTTTAAGTGTATAGTTCAGGAATATTAAGTACATTTACAATGTTACTCAGGTAGCATGGCCAAGTGGTCTAATTACCTTTACATTGTTGTACAACCAACCCCACCATCCATATTCAGAACTTTTTCACCCCATCTGAAACTCTGTACCCATTAAACAATAACTCTCCATTGTCCTTTCTTCCTCCAGCCCCTGGCAACCACCATTATACTTTTAGCTGTAAATTTAGCTACTCTAGTACCTCACAGAAGTGGAATAATACAATATCTTTCCTTTAGTGACTGGCTTATTTCACTTAGCATAATATCTTTAAGGTTTATCCACGTTGGAGTGTGTGTCAGAATGCTATTTTTAAGGTTGAATAATATTCCATTGTATGGATAGACCACATTGTGTTTATCCATGCATCCACTGATAGGACACTTGTGTTGCTGCCACCTTTTGACTACTGTAACTAACACTACAATGAACATGGATGTTTAATTATCTGTTAGAGTTCCTACTTTTAATTCTTTTGGGCATATGCCCCGAAGTGAAATTGGTAGTTCATATGATAATTTTATATTTAAGTTCTTGAGGAGCCACTCTACCATTTTCCATAGGAACCATAGCATTTTCCAAAGCATCTGCACCATTTAACATTCTACCAGCGGTGGGCAAGAGAAATTAAAACTCACTAACAATTACTATTTTGGTTTTTTTTTGTTTCTGTTTTTGGTAATAGCAATCTGTAGTAGTCAGAGCTGTCAGAGGGACAGAACCAACAGAACATATACATAAAGAGAGACTCATTGCACATAAAGAGGTTTATTTAAATGATCTGATCCCACAATCAGCTATCTACAAGATGGATCTGGGAAAGTCAGTGGCATAATTCTGAGGACCAGAGGGCTGATGATGTAAGTCTTAGTCTGAAGAAAGGAGAAGACTGATGTTCCAGATCAAGCACTCAGGTAGAGTGAATAGGCTCTCCTTTCCTCTACCTTTTTGTTCTATTCATGTCCTCAATGAGCTAGGTGATGCCCATCCACACTAGGGAGGGCCATCTGTTTTACTCAGTCCATTGACTGAATGCTAATATCTTTTGTATACTGCAATATCGCTGAATTCATTTATTAGTTCTAACAGGTGTGTGTGTGTGTAATCTTTAGAGTTTTCTACATATAAGATCATGTCTTTTTCCTTTCTGATTTGGATGCCTTTTATTTCTTTTTTCTTTTTCTTGCGTAACTGCTCTGGCTAGGACTTCTATTATTATGTTGAATAGAAACGGTAAAAAAGGACATCCTTGCTTGTTTCTGATCTTAGAGGAAAAGCTTTCAGTCTTTTCCACTGAATATGATATAGCTGCATGCTTTTAACATGTATCCATTAGCTAGAGGCAGAGCAACAAGAACGCCCTAAACCCAGTAGAAGAAGAGAAATAGTAAAAATTAGAGCAGAAATAAACAACACAGAGACCAAAGAAACAATTGAACAGATCCATGAAACCAAGAGTTGGTTTTTTGAAAAAGTAAACAAAATTGACAAACCTCTAGNACTATTTGTAAAAAAAAAAAAACCATGTATCCATTATTACATTGAGGTAGTTTCCTTCTGTTCATTGGTTTCCTAGTTTTTTAGTTTTTTTTTTTAATCATGAAAGGATATCGAATTTTGTCAAATGCCTTTCCTGTATCAATTGAGATGAATATGTGTTTTTTCGCCTCATTTTGTTACTGCAGTTTATTACAATGATTGATTTTAGTGGGTTAAACCATCCTTGCATTCCAGCTATAAATCCTACGTAGTCATAGTATATAATCCTTTTACTATTCAGTTGAATTAAATTTGGCAGTATTTTGTCGAGGAGTTTTGCATCGTGTTCATAAGGGATATTGATGAGTGGTTTTCTTGTAGTGTGTTTGTCCCTCATTGGTATTAGGATAATGCTGACCTTGTGGACAAATTTGAAAGTGGTTCTCCTTTTCAATTATTTGGAAGAGTTTGAAAAGAATTGATGTTAATTCTTCTTTAAACGTTTGGTACAGTTGACCAGTGAAGGCATCTGGTCCTGAGTTCTTTGTTGGGAAGTTTTTGTATTTTGTTTTTTGTTTGTTTTTAAGATTTTATTTATTTTAAAAAAATTTTTTTAACGTTTATTTATTTTTGAGACAGAGACAGAGAGAGCATGAGCTGGGGAGGGGCAGAGAGAGAGAGGGAGACACAGAATTTGAAACAGGCTCCAGGCTCTGAGCTGTCAGCACAGAGCCCAACGTGGGGCTCGAACCCATGAACCGTGAGATCATGACCTGAGCCGAAGTCTGATGCTTAACCGACTGAGCCACCCAGGTGCCCCTTTAAGATTTTATTTTTAAGTAATTTCTACACACAACGTGGGGCTCCAACTCACAACTCCGAGATAAAGAGTCACATTCTGTACTGACCGAGCCAGCCAAGCATCTCTGTTGGAAGGGTTTTGATTACTTATTCAATATCCTTACAAGTTATACTCTGATTCTCTGTTTCTTTGTGATTCAGTTTTGGTAGTTTGTGTGTTTGTAGTTCATTTAAAAAAAATTTTTTTTAAATGTTTTATTTATTCCTGAGAGAGAGAGAGAGAGAGTGTGAGCAGGGGAGGGCAGAGAGAGAGAGGGAGACACAGAATCTGAAGCAGGCTCCAGACTCTGAGCTGTCAGCACAGAGCCCAACGTGGGGCTCGAACCCATGAACCGTGAGATCATGACCTGAGCTGAAGTCGGATGCTTAACCGACTGAGCCACCCAGGTGCCCCTGTTTGTAGTTCATTTTGAAAACATTTGAATGTTCTTCCAATATTAATCCATATAGTTATTGCCAGTGGACTTGCATTCTCTATGGGCTTGAGGACAGTGATTTTAGTATACTTGTTCTCAAATGGGGGCAGTTTTGTCTCCTAGGACCCACCTGGAAATGTATAGAGATATGTTTGGTTGTCACAACCGAGTAGAGTGTGCTACTCGAGTCTAGTGGGTAAAGGCTGAGGATGCTGCCAACCATCTTCCAGTTTACAGGGAGATATCAATAGTGGTAAGATCCAGAAGTTCTGTTTAAGTAGATACTTACATTATTGTCTTAATGAACAATGTCTTATCCCATCCACACAGGTGGAGTAAGACTCAGGTTTTTATAATATGGCTTCATTCATAGCCATAGTTGCTTAGTGCAGGGAAATATAACTCATCAATCTGGGCCAAGTGAGATACTCAAAATTTCAAAATAAAATGAAGAGATTCCAGCCAGTCTGGCTGACATATGGAACAGTTCATTAAAAATCCAGCATATTCCCCTTTGCTGGGGAAGCAAAGGAAATGACTGTACAATATGAAAGAATAAAGAAGATGCACAGAGAAGACAGGAGATAAGAAATAGATAATTCTGATGACAGTGGAGCCCTAGTTTTGGTTTCTTCTTAATTCTTGCTTGTATCGTTTGGATCTGGGAGAGACCCCATTAAACATAAAATAAGGCCCCCTTTTTGTTTAAGTTGGTTCAGGTGAGTTTCTGTTACTTGTAACAAAAATGCCCTAATAGTGGTGAAGATTAAAAAAAAAAGCAATTGAATCTGGAAAACAGCAAATATTTACTGATCACCTGTAATGTGCCAGAGCAGTATTATAAGAACTAATGATATAGCAGCCAACAAGCAAAACAAAAATCTATATTCACATGGAACTAAACTCTACAAGGACAGCAATTTTTTTTAAAGTTTAATTTATTTAAGTAATCTCTCTACCATCATGGGGCTTAAACTCATGACCCCAAGATCTAGAGTTGCATGCTCTATAGACTGAGCCAGCCGGGTACCCCAGGACAGTAATGTTTTATTTGGAGGATATGCCTTGCTTTGTTTGTTTGTTATTTTGTGTTTGTGTTTTGTTTTGTTGGTCTTATGCTATTAAAAGATTTAGAGGTCCTTATTAAGTCATTAAATCTCTCTGAATCTCTATTTCCTCAAATGGCAGGTAATCAGTGTAGCTACTTTTATTTTGGAATATTGTGGCTCTTCAATTAAACTAGCTGTGAAAGATGTATTGGCCTCAGGATAATCTTTCTTAATCCTAAAACTACCTCAAAGCTAGGATCAATGGAGTAGTGCACAAAGATGACAGTATAGTCACAAAAGTGACCTTCTCAGGCTGGAAGCTCCAAGTCTCCTAAAATGCTTGCAAACTTTAGCTCATAGGGATTCAACTAATCCTGAACCATTCCACTATCTTCAGGCTGTGATTCCCTTGCTTCCAAGCAAAACTGAAATCAAGATTCCTCTTTCCATCAGATTCATGGCTTTTTGAAGAACACCAGTGTCAGAAAAAAGTGTGGGTGACCATTGGGTTTATAGATGAGAAAAGAACATCCTGAGGCAAAATACTACATGAATTATGTGACATTCTACAACAATATGGGTGAAAGTAGGACAGCTCATTGTTAAAACATCATTTGATCAAGAGCTCATCACCCAGGGGTGCCTGGCTGGCTCAGTGGGGTAGAACATGCAACTGAATCTTGGGGTCAAGTCCCACATTGGGTGCAGAGCTTACTTAAAATAAAAATAAGATAAAATATTTACAAAAGAGCTCATCATTCATGAAAAGAAGATATGTACAGTGGACATGGATTTATAATGAAATGGGCAGAAGCAATATAAACAGAAGCACTGTAACATGGAAATTAAAGAATAAATTTAATAATTTTGAAATGCTTTTACTGAAACCCCCACATGCATTATCTTAACTAAATACCACTTTCATGTTCCTGAAAATTAATATCTGGCATTATATTTGGTCATGAAGTCTCTCCTATTATATGGTCCCAGTATTTGAATACATTCAGGTGTCTTGTATTAAATTCCCCAGCCAATTTATATCAAAGTTCACAGACTTCTTTGGTTCTTAGCTTCCCGGAACACATCCCAGGAGTAATTCACAAAGTATGTCCAATTAAATGCTTAGATATTTCTACTGTTGCCATACTCTGTGCCTCCCTCTGTTATGAATATTTAAGCCCCTCAGGGACTCTGTCTTATTACTGCACAGACTCCCTTATCTGAGTGTTCTCAAAGCTGGAAAACTTGTTGGGATGGGAGCCCACCTCCTGCTCTGTGTCCCATGCCCAGTACGGGAGATTCCCAACATGTAAGTTAGGGGTCTGGAGAGAGACCCACCTATTCTTCTCCAATTTCTACAAAGCCACTATGGCCTATGAGTTGTCCACCTCTATGGGAGTGACTTTCTTTGAGAATAATCTAAGACAAAAATTTACGATTTTCAGGGGTGAAAAAGATGTATCAGTATAAAAATATGGTATATGTGACGTAATGGGGAGAAGGGATTAAAAATAATCTTGAACCATTTCCCCATGGTTTCAAAAGCGACTTTGGCTTTATCTTGTCCTGCTAACACTATCTTCCTGGAAAGTAATTGGGTGATGAAAATGTGCGTTGTCACTTGTATTACCAAGCAACATACTTTTTTGTTTTGTTTTGTTTTTGTGATAGACACACTCTGAATGGCAAACCACAGCTAGCCTGTGGACTACAGTGTAAACTACAAACACATGCTGCGGAGCAGAGACCTTAGCTTTCCTGTTTCTTGGGGATCCTAGAAACACCATTCCTGAGTTCTTTCAAGAAGTGATTCCCTATATGCTATGTCAGGTGCACCCATGCATTAGATCTCATCCCTTACAAAGGTGTATGCCACTTTGTGTGGGGTGGAGTGGGGGGGTGAAAGCTCTCATTTGAGATGCACCCAGTGTGGGCGTGCAGTGTTGTACACAGTCTAACGAACTTGGAGCCAGGTTGTGGTCTCTGAGTGTGATTGTCAGGCTAAACACTGCTGCACTAGACAGGATTGGTCAAGGCATAGCTATCAGCAGGGTGAAGGGGAAGTCAGTTATGACAAGGTTAGAGATAAGTAAGTTACTCAGAAACTACAGTGCCTAAGCTGGCTTGAGGAATTTGTCACTCTTCAGGACTGGCCTAGATAGTCATGACAGTCCTCAGTGTAGATGAGGAGTGGAACAAGAAATCTCTGAGCTGAGCAGGAAGAAAGCATCATTGTAGCTGGAAGCCTCCCATAGTCCTGTCCACTATTCAAATTAAAGGCCCTTTCGCAGGCTTACAATAATTTCCCATGTTGTTTTTATTTTGATCTGGTGATCAGGGACACAAAGTCTTAGCAGGCTCTTATCACAATGCCTGTCTCCACCCACTTAGCTTTTGGGATTATTCTTAACATATATATCTTAGCCCTAAACCTAGTATTTTACTTACTGGGAAAAAACTAAATGCCTCTAATGTTCCTCTAAATCAGGAACAAATAAAGGATTCCTACCTTCTCTGCTTCTTTTTAGCATTGTACTAGAGGCATTAGCCAATGCAATTAGAGAAGAAAAATCAATTGGAGACATAAGAAATTTCAAAAAGAAGCAGAACTTAGCTTTATTTGCAGATCATGTGGTAGTATACATAGAGAACCCTAGGTAGTCAATGATAAAACTACCTTTATTAAATATCAGTAAAGTAGGAGAATATTTTTAAAAAATCAATGGTATTCATTCTAGCTAAAGGAAATAATAGTAGAGAATCCCCCCCCATTTATAATAGCAACAAAGAATATTAAATGGGAATAAAGTTAAAAATAAATGTATCAAATCTATATGAAGAAAATATTAAAACATTCCTACAAAACACAAAAGTACACTTGGACTGATGGAATAGGATAACTCCATATCATAAATATTTTAGTTCTCTTTATGTTATATGTTTAATAAAATATCAATAAAATACCAAATAGCGTTTTAATGAGTTTGATAAACTGATGGTGCTGTTTATATGAAAAAACACCAATGCAACAATAACCAAAACTAAAAGAAAAGCTTCAGGGAGGTGGGACTAGTCCCATCAGATACTGAAATGTACCATAAAGCTTCTACAAACATACATGGTACTAGTGGAAGAACAGACCCACAGACCAGTGGAGTAGAGTAGAAAGCCCAGAAATAGACTCAAGTACATGGAGAAATTTGATATAAGTAGGGCAGAAGATGGATTTTTATTTATTTATTTTCAAATGTTTTTTTAAATTTATTTCTGAGAGAAAGAGAGAGACAGCATGAGCAGGGGAGGGTCAGAGAGAGAGGGAGACACAGAATCAGAAGCAGGCTCCAGGCTCTGAGGTAGCTGTCAGCACAGAGCCGAGTGTGGGGCTTGAACCCATGAACTGCGAGATCATGACCTGAGCCGAAGTCGGAGGCTTAACCAACTGAGTCACCCAGGTGCCCCAGAAGATGGATTGGAGCTCAGAGCCTGGAGCCTGCTTCTGATTCTGTCTCACTCTCTCTCTGCCCCTCCCTTGCTCATGCTCTGTCTCTCTCTGTCTCAAAAATAAATAATCATTAAAATTTTTGTAAAAAAAATATAAAATAAGTAAGTAGTTTTGGAACAACTGGCTAGTCACTTGGGAAAAAAAATAAAATGAAATTCATACCTTACACCATAAACAAGAATAGCTTCTAAATTGGTCATAGATTTAAATGTGAAAATTGTGAGATATTAGACTAAAATTCCAATTATAAAAGCGGGAAACATGTTATAAGCAGACAGCTCTCTCTCTCTCTCACACACACACACACGCACACATATAAAATGGCCCGTCTCTATATGGAAAGATATGATCTCACTCATAACTAGTTATGTCTTTAATCTACATTTATATTTCCAGTGATGACGAAGGAGCGACATGGCCACATATACCTGTGTGTAGACAACTATTATAAAAACTGGATATAATAAAACATAACTGTTAAAGTTACTGAAAAGGGTCCAGAGGCAGACACTGTCTCAAAAGCTTCTAAGAAAACAAAACAAAGCAAAACAATCCTGCAATTGGAAGAGGTAATGATGATGAATGTGCTGATTTGTTTGGACAGCATTCCCAAGCCCCACGGTCATGGCTAAGGAAACAGAATGGGAATTGTAGCCCTAACAGCCTAGGGGTGCCACAGATCAGAGTTCAGGGATGAAAAGCAGCCAGAGATTTAAATGGGGGGAACCTAGAAGTGAGTAAACAAGTGAGTGAACCACAGAGGTGTGAGAATCAAATTCTAAATATAAACCCTGCCCCAGTTCATGGATAGCTGCTAAACTGAAATAATCACGGGAGACCCTGGGGCACGTGACCAAACAAACAAAAAACACTGTGTTGGTGAAAGACATATGTTTTACAGGCTCACCAAGCTCAGCAAACTCCAAGTAGGATAAATATGAAGAAAACCATCACAAGCACATCACAGACAGATTCTTGAAAACCAAAGAAAATGTGAAAATCCTGAAAGTAGAGGAAAAATGACCTGCATCTCATGCAGGGGCACAACAATTTGAATTTGTACGGACTTGCATCGGAAGCCATGGAGTCCAAAAGATGGAAAGGAACGGTCTAGACTGTTACCACAATTCTACATCTGGCGAAAATACCTGCCATGGATGAAAGTAGGAAGAAAAACAATTTCAGGCAAAAGGAAACAAAGAGCATTAGTTGTGAGAAGATATGTGCTGTAAGAAATACCAAAGGAAGTTCTTTACTGTTGAGTTTTTGTGTTATTAATTTTTTTTTGGGGGGGAGGCACAAGTGAGCGAGGGGCAGAGAGAGTGAGACACGCAGGGCTCACCTGAAGCAAGGCTTGTGTTCACCCGAAGCAGGGTTCGAGCTCATCCAACGTGGGACTCAAACTCACAAACCCTGAGATCATGACCTGAGCCGAAGTCAGATGCTTAATGACTGAGCCACTCAGGCATCCCTACTGTTGAGTCTTTAGATATTCTAGGTAGTAGTCTGTTGTCAGATAGGTGTTTTGCAAATATTTTCTCTGAATCTGTATCTTGTCCTTAAAAATAATAAAGTGGAGGTGAGTCATTCTCCATGGAAAGAGGCCCATTGAATAGCCATAGTAATTAAGACAGGGCAGTATGTGCAAAGGCACAGACACATAGATCAATGGAACACAAATAGATCAGTGCCTACCTGACTTTGCACAAAGGTATAAAAGCAATTCAACTGAGAAAGAATAGCTTTTGCAACAAATGGTATTTGAGTAACTGGACATCCCTAGGGGAAGAAAATGAACTGCTGTAAAAACTTCACACCTTACTCAGAAGTTAACTCAAAACAGATCAGACTTAATATAACCACAACAAAACATAAAATCATTTGGAAAAAAACACAGGATAAAACCGTCAGTACCTAGGGCTATGCAAAGAGATCTAGACTTGGCACAAAAAGTATAGTTCATAAAACATAGACACACTAGGGGCTCCTGGGTGGCTCAGCTGGTTAAGTGTCCAACTTCAGCTCAGGTCATGATCTCACAGTTCGTGAGTTTGAGTCCTGCGTCAGGCTCTGTGCCTACAGCTCAGAGCCTGGAGCCTGCTTTGGCTTCTGTGTCTCCTTCTCCCTCTGCCCCTTCCCTGCTTGCTCTGTCTCAAAAATAGATAAACGTTAAAAATATAAGCCACGGATACACTAGACCTCATCACCATTAACACTGTCCTTCTGCAGAAACCCATGCGAAGGGATGAAAAGGCAAGTATGGATGGCTTCCCTGCTGAATTCCAACCAACATTCAAAGAAGAATTAAGGCCAGTGCTTTTCAAATTTTAACAAGAAAAAGAAGAGGGGAAACACTCGTCAACTCATTTTATGAGGCCAACATGACTCAAACACTAAAACCTAACACATCTCAAGAAAGGAAAATGAGACACCAGCATGGCTAATGCATACAGGTGCCAACACCCTCAACAACACACTGCCAAACCAACCCAGCTACACATAAAAGTAATTACACACCATGACCCAGTGGGATTTATCCCAGGAATGTAAGAGTGTGTGCCCTTTGTGTGCTAATAAGCAGAAATTGCGAGCCTCTGCAGACTGATTTGGTGTTGAATAGTCTTTCATTAACTGGATGACCTCCTGGAGGGTTTGGGGGAAGCCATAAACAAATACTAGTTTTCTGTCTCCTTTTCCATTAAACACTGAGCCACTGGACCCCAGGAATGGCATGCCTTATATCCCACTGGGTTGGGGGATGAATTGTGACAGCAGCAAAGCCATCAATCACACAAGAGCTTGTGCCTAGAACAACACCTTTTGTGAGGTTCCAGGTCTCTGATCCTATAGGAGCTCACAACTCATGAGCGCCTCTCAAGGGAACTCTCCCTCTACTCAACAGGACAGGCTGAAATGTGTAGGAAATAGCAACCCGGTTGGTCCTCCCACTTATCAGTGCCACCTGGTCAATGGATCAGACTTGTCTCATGATGCTGGGAGGGACGTCATACCTCACTCATTAGCTAATCAATCCAAAAACAAGGGGTGCCTCCCCGGGAGCATCACCTAGATGCTAGAGGATTAACATAGCTCAGACCAGAATTCAGGGAGGACTCAGGGTTTGAATTAAAAAAAAAATTCTTTTAATGTTTATTCATGGCGGGGGGGGGCAGTGCAGAGAGAGAGAGGGAGACACAGAATCCAAGCAGGCTCCAGGCTCTGAGCTTTCAGCACAGAGCCCAACGTGGGGCTCGAACTCACAGAGTGTGAGATCATGTCCTGATCCGAAGTCAGTCGCCTAACTGGCTGAGCTACCCAGGTGTCCCTTGAATTTCAAAATTAAGATGGCGACCCCACGGCAACACCTGGCCGATGTACAAATAGTTGTGCTAAGCCCCAGCACATGTGAGCAGGTGTAGGCACGTTCCTCCGCTGAACTGGTCAGTAAGCTGGAGCAGTCTAGTGGCACATCATTTCATCCTGAGGCCAAACCACCCTGCTTGCTGTGCCGATTGTTTGAAAGTGTCGGTTTTATGATTATTCAGGTATGGTGAGGCAGTCAAATCAGAAGATGATGGCTGTTGAAAAGGTAGACGGTGAGCATGATGTCAGCAAAATGGCAGAATAGGAAACCCTCCTTCTGCCACAGAGACAGATGTAACAACACAAGGACCAGATGCCTTCGTGAGAATCCCAGAAACCAGTTGAGAGTTTCCTATACCCCAGGCCAGCGTGAAACCAGGTAGGAAAATTCATGGCAGTCACTGGGTGTGGCATGGTTGGGAGGAAGCTCTCAACTTCTGTCTCCTCCCAGGAGAGTGAAAGGAGTGGAATGTATGTTCTGAATATTTTGGGTGCAGCTAGAGGGACTGGCTTCTATCTCGCCTGAATCTTAAGTGTGGACAAGATTGGGATTCCAGGTGGGGAGCTAGCAACCATAGGTATGGTGGAGCAACGGGATGTGCAGTACCATAGATAGACACTAGATGGAACTCCAGTCCCAATGCTCATTATAGCAAAGGAGAGCCCGCAGTATCGGGGGGGGGGGGTGGTGAACTCCTGGGTAGAAGCTGGCAAACGTCTTCAATTAGACGACACTACCTAGGAAAGGCGTGAGAGGGCTCCAAAATCTATAGTGGGCTGGCTGGAGAAAGCACCCACAGCATGAAACCATACCATAAAGACTAGGAGACAGGTCTGATTTTTCAAATACTGAGTCCACCCTCCCACCCCCCCAAAACAGAGAAACCTGGCCTCTCCAGTGGAACAAATTAAATCTCCAGAAACCAGTGGAACAAATTAAATCTCCAGAAACCAACCCCAAAGAAATGGAAATATATGAATTACCAGACAAGGAATTCAAAATAGTTGCCCTAAGGTTGCTCAGTGAGTAAAAATAGAGCACAGATAGACAATTAACCAAAGTTAGGGAAATTGTTTGTGTAGATCAAATCGTTTTACAAAATATTTGCAAGTATCTTGAGTTTTTAGGAAATAAAGACTAAGGTTGCCTGCAAATGTTAGGATTTGAAGGTTCAGGACCCTGCCACAAACACATTCATCTGTCCACTCTTCAAGTCATATAACAAATGCTTACTGAGTCCCTACTGTGTGCCAGGCATCATGCTAGATGGTGGATATACAGCATGAACTAATTCCTGACCACTCTCCGGACTCCATGTCTCTAATCTAGTTTTATGTTAGAAATCTTCACTAGCAAGTTAATTATTAGCATTTACAGGAGGAAGGAAAGGAATGTGTTACAAATCCTTCCCCATGATCCATTTCACCTGACACAGTACAAGTCACAGGGAGGTTGCTCAAAAAGCATTTATCGAATAGAAGTTACTGTAGTATGGACACCACCTGAATAGACCACTTATTTGGTCCATTGGATGATTTGACTGCTTGGTTAGAGTTTAGGTTAGATTTGCTTGCTCCCAAAGGATGTACAGTGCCCACATCCAGAAAAAAATAAAGTGTGACCTAAAATTGTAGATGCTCAATGATCTACGGATATCTCTTGGGTTGGTGGTCTTAGTCTGTTTAATTCTTGCAATAATGTAGAACCTTTTAAGGTTCTGTCATCTGCTTGCTGGATTGTAGCTCACTTACAGCTGGTATTCAGTAAATGGAAACTGGTTGATGGCCTCCCTAACAACTGAAAATGATTGATCTTTCTGGTCACAGCTCTCTTGCTTCCATTTTTAAATGGTGAATTTATTTTGAACACATCCTTTAGTTTTGGGGCACTTGGGTGGCTCAGTCGGTTTAAGTGTCTGACTTCCACTGAGGTCATGATCTCATGGGTCGTGGGTTCGAGCCCTGCATCAGGCTTTGTACTGACAGCTCAGAGCATGAGGACTGCTTTGGATTCTGTGTCTCCCTCTCTGTCTGCCTCTTGCCCACTTGCACTCTGTCTCTCTCAAAAATAAATAAACATTAAAAAATTTTAAACACATCCTTCAGTTTTCTCCCACTCTGACATTTTTCTATTGATTGCACCACAATTGTGCTTTTATTTATTATTTTTAAAAAAATATTTATTTATTTTGAGAGAGAGAGCAAGCAAGCAAGCAAGCAGGGGAGGGACAGAGAGGGGCAGATAGAGAATCCCCAGCAGACTCGATGCTATCAGGACTGAGTCCTTGGTGGGGCTTGATCTCACAAACCGTGAGATCCTGACTTGAGCCAAAATCAAGAGTCGGATGCTTAACTGACTGGGCCACCCAGGCACTCCCACAATTGTGCTTTTATATTATGCATTAGTATTTCTGTGCCCATTATGAGAGGGAACCCTTTAGATTAAAAGTAGTTGAAAGGATATGTGAACTTCATTGTAATATGTTGACCTTACTTGGATTCTGATCCCCACAGGCAAGATGTGAGAATAAAACAAAACATATTTATGAAACAGTAGAAAATTTGATCATTGACTTGATAATTGAGGAAATAAAGGACTTAACTGTCCATTTCTTTTAGGTGTGACATGGTATTATGGCTGTTTCTTTTTTAATAGAATCTTCTTGTTTAAAATGAATATTGAAAGGGGCGCTTAGTGGCTCAGTTGGTTGAGCGTCAAACCCCAGCTCAGGTCATGATCTCATTGTTCATGAGTTTGAGCCCTGCATTGGGCTCTGTGCTGACAGCTCAAGTCTGGAGTCTGCTTTAGATTCTGTGTCTCCCTCTCTCTCTCTACTCCTCCCACACTTGTACTCTGTCTCTATCTCTCAAAAATAAACATTAAAAATTTTTTAAAATAAATATTGAAATACTTTAAGAAGCCAATAAAGAAAACACTGATAAATTCAACTGCATAGAAAATAAGATACTTACATATAGGAAAAACTACCCATATGTAGATTTAAAAGACCACAGACTGAGAAAAAATATTTTCAGTTAATTTTTTAAAAAACTGCTCCTCTCTAAATATCAAAGTGTTCTTAAAAATTAAGAAAAAGACCAACCTAATAGGAAAAGGGACAAAGACTTGATCAGAAAGATAACTATAAATGGCCCTTTAACATACAAAAAGAAGCTGATGGTAATATAAATGGAAATTAACACTGCTGAGGGGGGATTCTGGGAAGATGGCAGTAGTGGCACAGTTTTTCAACTGTTCCAATTTCCCACCTGAAAACAGAGCAGCTAGACAGTAAAACCAAACAGGGACACATGGGTTGTTCAGTCGGTTAAGTGTCTAACTCTTTATCTCAGCTCAGGTCATGATCTCACAGTTTGCAGGATTAACTCCCATGATGGGCTCTGTGTTGATGGTATGGAGCCTGCTTGGGATCCTCTCTCTCTCTCTCTCTCTCTCTCTCTCCTCTCTCTGCCCCCCCTCCTCAAAATAAATAAATAAACTAAAAAAAAAAGTAAAACCAAACAGACATGGACACCATTTACAATCAAATTCTGTGACAAGGTAACACACAACCTCATCAACCAAGAGGATCCTATCAACATTTGCAGAATACTTCAACAAACAATAGCAAAATAATCATTCTTTTCAAGTGCCCACAGAACACATTCTAAGATAGACCATCTTCTGGGCCATAAAACAAACTTCAGCCCATTTAAAGAATTAAATCATATATACAGTGTGTTCTCTAACCCCAGTGGAATCAAACTAGAAATCAGTAACAGAAAGAGAACATAAAAATCTCCAGCAGGGTGCCTGGGTGGCTCAGTCGGTTAAGCATTCAACTTCAGCTCAGGTCATGATCTCATGCCTCCTGAGTTCAAGCCTCGCATTGGACTCTGTCCTGACAGCTCAGAGCCTGAAGCCTGCTTTGGATTCTGTGTCTCCTTCTCTCTTTGCCCCTCCCCTGATCGCACTCTGTCTCTCTCAAAAATAAATAAAAACATTTAAAAGATCTCCAGCTCTTGGAAACTCAAAAACACATTTGTAAATGAACCACTGGTCAAAGAACAAGTCTAGGGGAAAGTATGTTAAGTATAATTTAAACACAACATATCAAACTTTGTGAAGCACAGCTACAGCAGTGATAAGGAGATTTGTAGTTCTAAATGTGCTCATTAGAGAAAAGAAAAATTCTCCAAGTGATAATCTATCACTTCAAGAATCTAGAATAAGAAGAGCAGACTGAACTCAAAGGAGAAGGAAAAGAATGATAAGAGCAGAATAAAATTAAAAACAAGCAAAAAAAACCCCAATAAAGTCAATGTAACAAAAAACTGATTCTTTGAAAGATCAATAAAATAGACAAATATTGAGTAAAACTGACTAAGAAAAAAGGGACAATTATACATAGCATGAATAAAACAATGGTATCAGTACAGATTCTGGAGGCATCAGAAAGATAATAAGGGAATACTTTTTGTGGATGATTCTATCCACATAAAACTTGACAACTTAGATGAAATGGCCAATTCCTTAAAAAAAACAAACAAACAAATCCCCAGACTATCATGAATCACCCAGCATCATAATTTTAAAATTAAAAAACTAATAATAAAGACAAAGAAATGACCAGACTCAGATGGTTTTACTGGAGAATTCTGGGAACAATTTCAAGATATAACAGCAATTCTACACAATATATTCCATGAAATAAAAGAGGAGAAAACAGTTGCCATTATGAAATTATTGCTGGGACGCCTGGGTGGCTCAGTTGTTTAAAGGTCCAATTCTTGATTTTGCCTCAGGTCATGATCCTGTGATTTGTGAGATTGAGCCCTGTGTCAGGCTCTGAAAGCACAGAGCCCACTTGGAATTCTCTCTCTCCCTCTTTTCTCTGCCCCTCCCCTGCTCATGTGCATTCAATTCTCTAAATAGACAAACTTGAAAAAAACTATTGCTAAATATAAATCAGCAATGTATAAAAAGAATTACATGATGAACAAGTGATGTATTCCAGGCATGCACAGCTGGTTCAGTGTTGAAAATCAAAGATTTAAGAATTAGTTTACATGATTTCACAATTCATTATAAATCAAGAGTAATCAAGACCACATAGTACAGACCAAGTGATAGACTTATAGATAAATAGAACCGTATACAGAGGGCATTAATAGACCCATATAAATACGGCCCCTTAATTTTTGACAGTACCGTAAGAGAAATGACAAGATCTTCAAAAAATGGTGAAGCAACTGACATCCATAGATACACACAAAAATAGGACCCCTGACCCCAACTTCACACCCAATTAAAGTTTAACCCAAATGCATCGTGAACTTAAAACTATAAAACTTTTAGGAAAACATAAGAGAAAACACTCAAGATCTAGGGTTAGGAAAAGCTGTTTTTATATTTGACACCAATAGCAACGCTCACTAGAAAATTCATAAATTGGACATTGTCAAAATTAAAAACTTTTGCTCTATGAAAGCTGATTCGAAAAGGATGAAGACACAAGCCACAAAGAGGGAGAAAATATTTGCATAAGGCATATCCCACAAAAGACTAGCATTTAGCATACATAAAGAACTCTTATTTCCTAAGAATGAAAGCAAACAATCCAGTTAAAAAATGGGGAATAACTGACATAACATGAACTGACATATCATTGAAAAGGAGCTACACATGGCAAATCAGCATATGAAAAGATGTCTAATATCATTAGCTGGTTGGGACTGCAGGTTGAAACCACTATTATTTTTTGAGCCATCACTACTTTGTGTTGACGTACAGAAGAAACCTATGGGCAGAGGCCACACCCATCATGCTAAGCTCCACTCAGGTCACACAATCATGGACTGGGCCAGCTGATGCCACTAATGGGCTATTAGAAGCACTGAAACATAAATAGGGACAGCACAAAATGCTGGTGAGGATGCAGAGGAAGGGATTCACTCATACGTTGCTGGTGGGAACATAAAATGATACAGCCACCTGGAGAAGAGTTGGGTAGTTTCTTTAAAATATGAACCATATACTTAGATGTTGCATTCCTAGGCATTTATCCTCCATGAAGACTGTGTCTACATAAAAACCAGTAACTGAATGTTTATAGCAGTTTTATTCATAATGGCCCTAAACTAGAAACAACCCAGATGTCCTTCAATGGGCAGATGGTTGAACTGTGGTACATCCATGCAGTGGAGCACTGCTCAGCAGTAAAAAGGAACTAACTATTGATACATGCAAAAATCTCCATGAATCTTGAAACTATGGCTAGCGAAAAAAGCCAATCCCCAAAAGGTTACATATGTAAAATCACATATATATAAAATAGATATTCATATATATTATATATAATAGATATTTATATGTACAATCACATATATATAAAATATTCTTGAAATGACAAACATAGAAATGGAGATGCCAGGAGTTAAGGAAGCAGCGTGTGTAAGGCTCATGTGTGTGGCCATAAAAGGGCAAACAAAGCATCCTAATGGTGATTCACTGTCCTGACTGTGACAAAGTCAGCATCCCAGTTAGGATATTGTACTTTGGCTTTCTGAGCTGGTACCATTGGGGAAACCTCAATAAAGGGTATGAGGGTTCTCTCTGTGATCCCTTTCTATTGTCTGTCACAACTACATATGCAACTACAATGATCTCAAAGCATCCTTGAAAAAAAATGGAACACAAGAAATGTGGGGAAATAAATTTCACATACACAGTGGTTATGCTGTGTGTGTGTGTGTGTGTGTGTGTGTGTGTGTTTATGATATCCTCAACCTACCTCCTGAAGTAAGGAACATCACCTCCATCATAATGGGAGGAGCTTGAGGCTCAGAAACAAACCAAAGTTCTGTGATCACACAGCTAGGAAATGAAGGCAGGATTGAGAAGTTCTGAGAGTCTCAGTTGCCCTTCGTGGAAAAGGAGGCTCCATGCTAGAAACATGATGGAGGGAACTTGGAAGGGATCACTGGGATAACAAGCTCCCTTCCTACCCCTTGGCCTCTATAATTCTGGGTCCCATCCAAGCCCCAAGCACAGGCAGAAAGGGACAAGGTTCACAGTCATGCATTTATTTTGACATTTATTTACATTACTTTGCTCTGGGAAAGGAAGGACTCATGAATGTATAGTGTTGCACTATTCCATTTTCTTTAAAAATTGTTTTAATGTTTATTTATTTTTGAGAGAGAGAGTGTGAGCAGGGGAGGGAGCAGGGCAGACAGAGATGGAGGTACAGAACTTGAAGTGGGGTCCAGGCTCTACACTGTCAGCACAGAGCCTGACACAGGGCTCGAACTCATGATCTGTGAGATGATGACCTGAACCAAAGTCAGATGCTTAACTGACTGAGACACCCAGGAAACCCTATTCCATTGTCTTTCAAAGTAAAATTGGGATCTAGTTTCTCATTGTCTTTAATTTTGGATCTGAATCAGGGTCAGAGGAGCCTAACCACTGCTACCTTGGGTGCTGGGGGCTGCAGGGAGAAAGGCAAGACATAGGCATGGACTTGACCCTGAAGGTTCATGTTCCAGGGCTCCCATCTGGGTACCTGGGGGTTCTCTACACAGAATACACGTATGAGGGGCACAGAATCCCCTAGTGGGGATCAGGGATGGCAGAGCCATTGGGCTGTTACTCAGGCAGGAGTTCAGCCGCATCTGTACAGGCAGGGCCAGAAAGACAGAAAGGCTCATGGAAAACTCATGAGGACATCACCCACCCTCTCCCTGAATCTTTGCCTATAACCTGGCCATGCCTGGGAGCCATGTCCACTTTGAACAAGTCCAGGAGAAAAGTCCCTTAGGCCACTGCTTTAGGCACATTGTTGAGGAACAAATAGGAGAGAGAAGCAGGTGGATGCTCAGAGCATCAAGTCCTTTGTCCTGTGTGTAGAGGGAACCTGTGACCAGGGGCCGGTCCTATCATTCCATCCTGCTCAGGGTGGTGTGACAGCTGAGCCAGCTGATGCCATTCACCAAGGGACCTTGAAGATGCATATAGAAGAGACAAATCTGAGAAGACACTGTGCTCCCTTCTGCGTCCCAGAATCTTGTGAAGAGCAGGACAAAGACTGGCTCTGTTCACTCTGGTTGGCCTAACAAATAATCCAGTCTAAATCCTACATACATAGGAACATCTGCAGACGTTCTCACCAGCTCTTCTTTGTGCACCCATGCAAGAGACGCTGGGCAGTCGCTTTTGACGCGATAGGATTCTTCATCAACTCTTCACTTTAAGGGACTCCCATTCTTGTAAGAAACCCTGAATCTCATGGTCAACTCCAAGGCCTGGAAGGAAGAGAGGACTGTGGATGTCCTTTGGCACAACTTGCATGCACACTTGAGGATTTCCCAGAAACTTTCCCTCAACAGTGACAGGCCCGTTCAGTTATGGGGGATATAAAACCTTAAGTGAGAAGTTAGGGATTCAGCCTTGACCTGTCACATGCTAATGCCCACACCATGCTCTCATGGAGACAGGTCAGGAAGCTTCTGAGAGACTGGATGTTGTTCCATTTCCATAAATTGTATTTCAGAGAATATTGGCATGGCTCTGATGGGTCACTTACTGTCTGGGAGGGCTCTGGTCAAGTGGGGCTCATAGCCCACCCCTAGTGGATCTGCTCACTACCTGTGGGGAGGGGCAGGGGGTCCCAGGACATCATACCTGTCATCCCTGGGGCTGCCCCCACCTGGTGTTAGGGGTGAGTGAGTACATCAGGCTCAGGAAGATAAAGGAGGTGGGATAGAAAGTTTTCTCTAAACATGCATAGGAGCGAGAAAATTGTACCTGAGGGATTTCCTCCTCTCTGAGTTTTTTTCTTCCTTTACTTCCCATTTAATTCCCAAAACAGAAGATCCAAAGCAGGCTCTGTGCTGACAGCACAGAGGCCAACATAGGTCTCGAACTCATAAATGACGAGATCTTAACCTGAGCTGAAGTTAGATATTTAACTGAGCTGAAGTCAGATGTTTAACTGACTGAACCACTCAGGTGCCCCACTTCCCAGGGTTTTCTAGTAATGTCAGTCAGAAGTCACTTTCTGATTAAATATAAAAGATGAATATTTATATGGGAGATCATCACTTATGTATGATCGTTTGAATAATTAGCTGATCACAAAATTAAAAACTGAAAATCATTCTCAACTGCTAAGAACTGATCTAGAAAAAATATATTCTACAATGATGAAGAATATTAGTTGCTAACTGTTAACCAAGAAATTATTTCAAAACAAAGCAGAGGGGGCACCTGGATGGCTCAGTCGGCTAAGCATTTGACTTCAGCTCAGGTCATGATCTCATGGTTTGTGAGTTCCAGCCCCGTGTCAGGCTCCCTGCTGTCAGTGAAGAGCCCATTNCTTGCATTGAACAAGTAAAAAGCCAGAGGAAGTGCTGAGCTGACAGTTTTTACACAATGGACAACACAAGCATATGGTCTGAAGGCAGAATACAAGTTCTGTAACAGCCCAGCTCAGAACCTGTAGAGTTTCCAGACCTCAGAGCAAGGAGAGGGGAATCTCAACAGAATCCGGGCATTCTAGGTTGAGAACTTGGCATGAAGATTGCTGGAAATCGCAGTGACAAGGATAGGATGAGGAAGCTGCATGGGGTGAGGAAGAGACACACACACGCACAGAGACAGACACACATAAGAAAGAGAAAGAGAGGGAGAGAGAGGGCATGAGCTCTGGAGATCTACAGGGAAGCCCCCCATCCAAGAACAGATGAGCCCATGAGTGGGTGGGAAAGGCCTGGACTTGGTAAGAACCATGAAAGGGAGCAGGTTGGAAAATCCCTGGGGTCGCCCAGGGCTTGGAAGAATCTGTACCCCCAGCAGCCAGAGTGGAAAGACCTCCTAATCCAAGAGGATTCAAATGGAGTGCTCCGAAGGGCATTACCTCATCTGTGGGGCCAAATGATCCACAGATTGAAGCCTGTCCTGGTCCACCACAAAGACTTCAGAACAATCCTTAAAAGGATTGCACCGTTTTTGCAGTACCTTCACTGCATCCCAGAACAAAGCTCAGCATTAGTTAAAGAAACATAGAATATCCAGCACCCTGAAATGCACAGTGCTCATCTCCTACCTAGAATTACTGGGCACGCGACAGAACGGAAATACAAATCACCCCGAGCAGAGAGTCCATCAGTAGACCCAGAAATGATACAGATGGTTGAATTAGTAGAGAAAGAGTATAAAACAGGCATGAGAATGGACCCCCTGTGTCAAGCGCAAAGAAGCAGCAGGATCATTAGGAGATAATAGGAAGGTACAGAGGCCCTAAATGGAACTTCTAGAGATGAAACGCCAAAGCAGATACATAATCCCCTTAAAAACAGGAATTAGAGAGAGAGACCATCAAGCACAGAACAACTGTTAAGGTCATGGACTCAGAAGCTGCAGTGCTGGGTTCTCACTCCCAGCTCAGAAATCACAACTGTGGGTCCCTGTTCAAAGTGGTTACCATGCCATGCCTCAGTTTCCTTCTCTGTCACATGGATACAGCAGTGACACCTTCCCTCCACCTGGCTCGCAATGAGGAGTAAATGAACTAATATTTGTAAAAAGAGGGTAGAACTGTGCAGGGCAGGCCATTTAACGCTTGTGACGACAATCAGGTCAAACAATCCAGCCATCATCCCCAAAACACACAGGACCCGGGCCCCCTCGCAGCTTACCTCCAGTTTTGTTTCCAAGTTCTTCCATTCATTTCTGCTGCAGCCACAGGGTCTCATCCCAGGCAGGCTGACAGCCAGCCCTTACTCTTATTCCCTGCTGGAGTTCAGGAGAGCAGGAAGCCCCCGAATATAGAAATGGGCTTGCTCCTGGGGCAGTCTCCGAACCCATGGAGGTCCCACCGCTCCTAAAGGTCCTGGATGTGATGGAATCAAAGGCACCGAACACACTCTTTTCATATTGACTGAATATAAGCCAATTTAGTACTTGTATTACATCTGCAAAAACTCCTCATTGGATCGCCTAAACGAGTTTGATTGAATAACTGGGCCCAGGTTAACTAGAGATCAAGTGGGCGGCGATTCCAAGGGTCTCTGGGTCCTATGTCCTCAAATGCAAAGTGAGAGGCTGTGACAGTCCTACCAATCAGCCATGGTCCCCTCCATGAGTTGGCATTAGGCGTCAGGGGAGCCCTTTGGGTTTGGCATGAGGACTCTGTGTGACACTGGAGGGTTGGGGGAGCATGGATTGTTGGGACGGGTGTGGGACCGGCTTTGAAAGGCCTTAGGTTGAAAGAAGAGTTTCTGGAGGCGAGGAGAGAGGGAGACAGAGCTTTTTTCTTAAAGGAGAACGAACCTGAGATTTGAACATGCTGTAGGAGGGGAGAGGTGAGGGGAGCTTACAGATGGACATGTGATGGTGGCAAGGACACAAGATGATGAAGATCACAGGGAAGGGGCACCTGGGGGGCTCAGTCAGTTAAGTGTCTGACTCTTGATTTCAGCTCAGGTCATGATCCCATGTCCCTAATGGGACACTGCTCCCACTCCAGGCCTGTCCTGTACCCACCCCTCCCCCCCATTGCCTAAGGGACCATGTTAGACAAAAACCCAACCATGTCACCCCCATCCTCTCCCCAGATGCTAATAAAAATGAGATTTCCCTCTCCAGGTCACCTTGTTATACAGCAGGCAAATAAAATCCAAGCTTCAATACCCCTTCACCTCCGTGCCCAGCGGGGCCCCATGCAGGACATCCACACCCAGCGTCACCCTCAATGTAACCCCTGACCAGGGCCTCTCCCTTTGCATAAATGGTGGCTGCTTCTAGGCTGTTTCCAAAGCAGAAATGCAGAAACAGTTCCTGGATTCTTTTTATCACCAGAACGACAGTTCTTCTCAAGCAGAAATTATTGATCTATCTTCTAAATATATGTGCCCATTTTTGTTTTTTCCCCAGTATGGGAATTAAAATAGTCCAGGCACCAAAGGGATTTCCATGAACAGCAAGCATCTTGTCTCCCAGGGATCCTGCTTATATTTCTCTCAGTGTGCAGCCAGCGTGTTCTGTGGCTGTTCGGGACCTGCTTCACTCCCTGTCATGGCTTCAGGTCAGGCTAAGTTTCCTCCTGATATCTAGGTTCCAGCCACATGTCTCTCAATTCCTGAAATTTTTGAGCACGATTTTGCTGTGGGGCCTTTGTTCCTTCTAGGTGGGACACTCATTGCCCATCGCCTACCAGTGCCACTCATCAAGCTGCTTCTTCCTGTCACCACGTTCATCACCAGATGTCTTCTCACACGTGTGTTCTGGTATTCTGTCTTCCACCTCCCCCAATGCCTGGGAGAGTTCAACTTAACTTCCTGGCCAACTTTAGCTCTGCCCTGGTCTATACACTCAGAGAAATCATGTATCTTTGCTGTAAGCGAATTCAGCTGTCGAAAAGGCTCCCAGGCCTGACTCCACCATGAAATCAGCTGGAAGGCATTTCAAAGGTCAGTCCCTGTGGTTAGAGCTTACTCATCCTGGGCTGGGTCCCAGCACGGTGTTTGTGGAGAGCGCTCTGGGGGAGTCTCAAGGCGCAACCTGGGCTGAGATCTGCTGCCCCCTAGAGGAACATGGTGCACTCGGCCATGAGCTGCACCTGAGAACAGGGAGTCTGGTCCTTCCCACCTCCCGGGGCACCAGGTGGGGCAGAGACTCTAGTAAGGTCTCAGGTGGTTCTCATGCACAATGGGGCGGAGTAGCTCCTCTTAAAAAGGGTTGGTATGGGTAGGGGCTTTGCTTTCTTTCTGAGGAGGGGCGGGTAGTTCTCAGAAGCTCTCTGGGGTGGAAGACTCGGGCCTGATCTAAGAGACTTTTCTGAGGTTTCAGACTTTCAGGAAGGGTTTCTGGCTTTCCAAGGAAGTGATTTCGCACAACTTTAGGGCTCCTTGTTTCTCTAAGGATAAAGAAACATAGATGTTGAATCTCAAATCTCTTCAGCTTTTAGGGAAAATCTGCTAACTTTCCCTTTAGGGAAAATTGTTTCACTCTTTCATTATAAAATGTTGAGTTATGAAATCCGTTGGATAAGTTTCTTGAAACAGGAAGTAAAATGGGGAAAATGCCAGGAGGAAAAGTAGCTGAGGTTAACAAGAGGGTAAGGTAGTCCAAGTGTTGGTGCGTGAGGGAAAGGCTTTCACCAAAACGGGGAGAGAGCAGAGGTGACGGTATGAGGCAGTGGTGGCTTCTGCTCTACCAGGGAAGTGATTATCAAGCATCTTAACTTCAAAGACCAAATGGGGTCTCATCAGGTTTCTGAGTGACAGGGAAAGCTGAAGAAAAATTCCCAAACAGGAAACTAAAGAGAAATGCTGTTTCTTGCTGTTAAGAGGCTGAGCAAATAAGAAAATTGGAGAGAATTTATAGCTAATTCTTACTTGAACGGGGTCTTGATAAAGGTGAAGTAGGTGAGGGAGAAGCTAGAGAATGAGAGGGGGCTGTGGAGAAAAACAGCGGTTCCCACGGTGCAGGGCAACCCAGCCTTCTCAGGCCGAAAACCGTCAGTGGGATTGGAGATAACCGGGGATTTTAACAATGGTCCTCTCCACAGCAGGGGGCACAGGTTCCCACCCTGGCCCCTGACTTTTCCCCTTAAAGGTCAACAGGAGTCTTCTAGAGGGAAGTGCATCTCCTTATGACCTAGAGCTACTTTTCCTATCTTTAAGGAAAGGAGGGGGACTTGTACGCTGATTAAAAAGTCACCAGTTAAAATCTTTCGTCAATACCAAAATGAAATCCAACTTAGGAAAACAAGCTCTCAGCCAAAACTTGGAAGTTCTAGAGAATCTGGAATAGAGAGGGATGTGGGTCAAAGTGACGGGTTTCAGCAGCTAAATAGTGATAGCTGTGTGGCTGGGTGGACACGGTTAGCAAAGAGGGGAGAGAAAGCCAAAAACTGTGGGTGTGCGTGGGCTCCACCAGGTGTTTTTGCTGAACGCTGGGCTGGAACGAGAAGGGCTGCATCTGAAGTTAACCGGGGATTGTGGAAGGGCATTAATAACAATTAGGGAGAACATCAAGGTGTCAGGAAATACAAGTCCAGAGCAGAGAGAAGAGAGGTGTGCAGAGAGAGTTTGATTCTATGACCAGAACCATGAGAGGAGCCGTGGATGGAGGGGGAAAGGGGAAGAAGAGTGGAGAGTAGAGGGGGTTATTGACAAAGTGGTGGAGGGGACCTAGAAGCCCTCAAGCAGGAACTGGCCTCTATCCATAGATCTCAAGTCCTGGTTTTCCATCCAAGTTCTGAGCCTCCGTACTCCCACTGGCTCTGTGATCTTGAGTGCATCCTGCATTCTTTAACAGGAGGGGAGAGGAGGGGACTTAAGTCTTCCCTGTGATTGAGGCAGGTTCATCCAGAGTTCTGCCCTGTGATTCACTGAAGGACTGGGACATTGATATCACCTGCCAAATCCTTTCCACCTAAACTAGCATTTGCTCAGATACCTGGGAGTGGGTGTACTTGGCCTCGACTAGGGCAGTGATTTGAAAGGATTCTGGGCCTTAGACCCTCAACTGCAAAGTTGTCTCTTCATAAATGCACACCTCTGACTTTAGAATAGGTTTTCTTTCCCCTTAACCTCCATGAGGTCTCCAGTCAGAAAGGTCCAACCCCCAGCTTCCACGCAACTATGGAGTTATGGGTTTTCTTGACTCTGGAAGTAAAATTCTGGTGTGAAGGGCATCTTCCATGGATCACGGCAATGGTGTTCTTAGTGTCAGTCCTCATCTCCTAGTGTTCGATGCTCAGATGAAACCTTATGGGGGAGATAGCTGGGCAGGATGGAGGGGCTTGGTAGAGTTACAGTCCCTGGCAAGTGTCTATGCCCACACAGGTCTATGATGTGGGTTGTTCATGCCCATGGATACTGGCTATATTCCTCTGCCTGAGATTTAACACCCCAATAATGGTTCTGAACCAACCTTGCCTCCAGCTGCAAATGCTTTAGTCCGCCCAGGGATGAGATCATGGGGCTTGCTCACTGACCCATTAGCTAATCTATTTCTCACAAAGTTTGTATTTCCCATGGGAAACCAATATTGTGCCAGGCCCTGCTCTGATTAACTGGGCCTTATTTTAGTCCTTGGTAGGAAAGTGAAAGATGAGGTGGTACGTATGTGACCAGAGTTCTACAAGAGAAAAATGGGGGAGATCTGGATTTACACAAAGAAGTTCCCATAAGCTTGCAGTGTGGAGAAACAGGCTTGAGAACTAAAATAGTTAACATTGTAAGCCATTTGGTTCTATTCACAAAGAAGTTCTGAAGTAGGAGGCATCAGCTGTAGTTTCCCAAGGAGTGACTGAGGCCCAGGCCACTAAAGGGATTCTGCTCAAACAAATATGGAAGGCAAGACACCAGCCTATTGCCTCCTCTGTGAGCTTCCCTTGAGGGCTAATCATACTGCAGCAAGGATGTTCAGAGGGGAGAGTGAGGGGTTTACTAATCCCAAGACACTAGGAAGCTGAGCTCCCTCCTTGATCCTTGGCTCTGTCTTTTTGGGTCTCCTTGAAGCCCTAGCCATGTGGTAGAGCTAATGAGTTCTCTAGTTCATTCCACGTTTTTATTCATTCCACGATTTTTCATCGGGTTTTGGCAAAAGGTGTCATAACCTCCATTGTCTGTAAAGTGGGAGTAGAACACAGTTGACGTTCTGGGTCTGGATTCAAGTCAGGTGTATGTTGCTAAGGGCAGGGTCTGCTGGAAGAAAGGCAGGAGTCAAGTATGGGGAGGCTATGGAAGGTTCAGGGCTCCCATCTAGGTCTTGGGGATGCTCCATGTAGATCACAGGGTGGGGAGGCCCATGGAAGCACCTCATGGAGAGCAATGCCCCCTTTAGTAACAGCAGTCACTTGAGTAGAACATCTCAAGACCCTAATAGCTAAATGTATTATAGGGAATCCTGTGCGTACTGATTCTCAAATGGCCCAGGCATTCAGGGTCCCTCCCATGGACTGCAGCCAGAGCACCTTAATGGGGTACCTGCTCTCCCTGTCCAACGTATATGGACCAAACGTCTTCCTAGGACTGTTTGGGGAAGACATTGTCAGGTTGACACAGAACAAAGCTTCAGATCAGTAGGACAGGCACACCTACCTTCTCTCCTTGCCCCCACAGTGGGGTACAATTTACTCTTGAAGACTTCACTCTTCTGTGTGAAGTACTCATTTCCCATCATCCCTTTCCCAGTGCCTTTTATCAAGCTAGTTCCTGCTCAGATCTGTCAGTCCTCTGCACACAGATACCTTCTCAGGTGCTGTTTGTTACTCCGTTCTGAAAATGGACTCCTATGTTGTTCCTGTGATGTAACTCCTTCGTCAAGTGTGGCCCTCCCATTGCTCTTGAAGCTCCATGAAATCCTGGATCGTGTCTGTAAGCAAACCAGAATAGCTTCCCAACACTGATGCTTCAAAACTTAACAGGTCGTGGAATGTTAAGTGGAATCACCTGGAAGCCTTTGTCAAAGATGAATGCTAGTGATTTGGACTGAATTACTTTGGGCTGAGGCCTGCTACTTTGTGTTCGTAAAAAGTTTATTCCAACGAACAGCCTGGTAGAGCTCTATTCCCATAAAGGAATATCGTGCGTTTTGCCATGAGCTACACCTGAGAGCCGGGCCTCCTTGGTCTTCCCCCGCCCCCCCCCAACCTACTCACTGTGCTCCAGGGAGGTGGAGACTTAGTAATTGAGTCACTTCCAGGCTGTGAATTAGAGCTCTGAGATTTCTGTGCTGAAGGGGGCTCCTTTTAGGGATTCTCCAGTGATGATCCATTTGGGGTCCAAAATGTGAGCCGTTCTGAAGGTCCCAAGTGGTTCTAATATACCATCACGATGGAGAAGTCCACTTCAAGAGGGTCCAAATGGTCAGGCTTTTCTGATTTTTGCTTGTTTTGTCCCCCCCACCCTTTGAAAAATGAAAGAGTATTTGAGAACCCGGCAGCTTGAGGCAGAGGACTGGAGCCTGACCTAGAAACTCTTCCAGAGACTCCCTCTGGAGGTGGATGCAGATCAGATAATGGGTTTGTCAAATAATCCTTAGGGCTATTTGTCTTGTTGGTGATGTGAAGAAATGTTTCATCTTGAAAGCCTATGGAAACCCAACACTGTAAGGGAAGCTTTTTCTATCAAAGGCTTCTTGTGTAGATAACTTGAAGCTCTTGGCTGAATGTTTGAACACAAGGGGCACCGTGTTAGTATCTTAGAGGCAAAAGTACTTGAAGTGAATGAACATCCTAGGTTTTCCTAAAGGGAAATCTCTAAATAGCAGATCATGGGTGAGCCAAGAGCAGATAGTTTCTGTTGTGTCATGGAAGGGACTTGGAAGTATTCATAGAGCTAACCATAGCAGGTTCCTGAATGACAAGGGAAACGCAATTTTTAGAGACTGTCAGGGAAAAATACAGTGGAACAGAGGAGGGGAAATGGAGGGGGAATGTTTGAGGCCATTTAAGCCCAAGTGTGAGTCTGGCTGAAACTGGAGACCAGGGGTTCAGACACAAAGGGATGATCTCTGTGCTGAGGGGGAGCCCCGCATCGACCCTCCTACTATAAACCTTCCATCCCTGGGGCTCTAAGGTGCTCCCATGTGGCAGCTGGCACCTCCCACAGGTCTCCAGGGAAAGTGTGAGGACCAGGAGTTTGACTTTTGGGTCCTCCAAGTCCTACCTTGGTCAGGACTTGTTAAGTCTGGACTCCTTGGATCCAAAGAAATCTGAGGGCATCGAGTTGTTTGTGGGGGCCTCTGGGTGAAAGGGTAGGTAGAAGAATGGGTATCCAGCCTGCAATCTGTGCACGTACCCCCCACCCCTCCAGTTGTCCCATCCTGTGATCCAAGAAAGGAAATTGAGCCCTGGTGTACCTGGTACACCTGGTACTGCTGCTACCCCCACCCCCAGCCTGAAGCAGACTCTTGGAAAGGCCTCCCAGGGTGAGCACATAGAGTTGGGTCTAACCAGTGTCTACATCTACAGAGATGCCCTAGGGGTGGGGCTGCCAGACAGGGTGACTGACCATAAAATCGAACAGATGTGCCTGCAGCCACCCCTGACTCTGACTAACTTATGGGTGCATTGCCCACTCCCTGGGTCTAGCAGAGTCCCTCTGTCTGGGCTTTGACACCCAAGACAGAGGGTGCATTCCCTGGAATGATCATTTTTGGATCCATGGCCGCTCACAAGTGCCCTCTACTAACCACGCGGTCCATTAAGTTCTCATGAAGTTCACATCCTGAGCAGGAAGACCATTAACTTGTAAGTGTTGCAGAATCTAGTCTGGATCACCCAGCAGAAGAACTAAGCAGCACTCGGAGATCTTGGAAGGGAAGGAGGTTTCTTCTACACCGGTGGGCTCAGAGGAGATCCTTCTCCAGAGGTCTGAGCGTAGAGCATTAGCAGAGGGAACAATTTATAGCTTGTTACTTCTGCATTCCTCATTAATCAGGGACTGCTGTTTCCTATTAGTCCTGTTGGCCATCTTATAACAGATTTTCCATATCCCTGTCAGACATATTACAAGAGATTTTCCCTATCACGAGGACTGAATCCTAATGGTTTGGACTAAACTTACTAGTAATAGGAAAGTGAGCTGTTGTGTGTAATTATCGTGTTGAAGACTAGAGTAAGCTGGGATCTATAACAGGAGCAAAGCTCATCTCTTATGAGGCATGGGGAGAAATGGATGTAAGACTGATCTTGACATACGTACATGGGTGTATACATGACCTGGAAATATGCCAAGATGATTACAGCACCTGTAGCTCAATGTTGTAGGAGGATGACCCCCAGAACTTCCAAATGAAAGTGTAAGGTTGCCCTCCTGGAAAATGCTGAAGGCAGGATAGAAAGTCTGTTCTCTCTAATGTGTAAAGTGCCCCTTGAAGGTCAGTGAGCCTGTGAGCATTGACAGAATGCAGGAGAAGGGTGGCCAATCTCCAGGTCCTGAGAAACTGAGCCCTGATCCAGTTCCTTGGCTTCCCTGTCTTTGTTCCAATCCTGGATACAGGGAGAAAGATCAAAGTTGTCCATTCCAAAGTTGACTCATGACCTCGACCTTGGGGAAGGAAGAGTTCATGCATATAGGGGACTGTGCTAATACCTTGATGCCCTGCTTGAGTCAGGATCAGTGTTCTAGAGGATCTTAAAGTCTCCAGATCTGGTTCAGAGTTAATGAAGGACCTATCTAGATCCTATGGAGAGATAGGACCTTCTCCTGTGTGAAATTGAAGATGGGCTTGAAGGCAACAGGGGAGAAGTCAGGCCCTGAGTACCTGGCTGGGTCCTGGAGGTCCTCCTTATACATCACTTGGCCACCTGAGCCTCTCTGGCATCCTGTTCATGCTTAAGGTTCATACTCCAGAGCCTATAGCAGTCAAGGTCAGACTGTCCTCTGCCAAAGCAGCCCCTGTAACCCCAGGGCCTGCAGTCCATGAATGTGTCCCATCCCCCTGGCTTTGGGAATCTGGCAAAAGCAGCTGGTTCTATGTAGTAATATCTAGCCTGAAGAGGTGACAGGTAGCAGACTTGCATGACCTTGTTTTCCTTGGACCTTGCAATGAGGTGTTGATCTGCAAAGGCTTCTGTCAGTAGTTCATTTGTCTACTGATGGCCTTCTGGGTGTGACAGAGCTCTGGGATATAGTGGGATTTCTGATGGCCAAATGTGAAGATGGACCAGAGATTCCACCCACCTCCAGCATTAGTGAGGTTCTGGATCCACTTGCCCAAGTTTTCCAGTGTCGGGTCCTCAACAAGTTGGGGGGGGGGGAGGGTGTCCACACTGCTCACTTTCCATGGGGAGACTTGTGTGGGATTGAGTTCAGAGGTCCTGGGAAGTATCTGACTTTCAGCCTCTCTCAGCTGGGACCGTGTCCTGAGCTGACGGATGTGTCCTGGTGGATTCCAAGGGCTACTTGTGGATGGAGTCAGGGCCAACCAGGTCATTGTTCCAGTTGGTCCATCTGGGTTTGGGGCCTTCGTTGTTTTCTGCTATTGTCCCATACCTGCACCTGAGCTGGTCTGTGTGGAATCCTGGGTGAGGGTGTGTTGTGGTCTAGAGAGAAGCTGGAGTTTTCAGAGTCCACCATCTTCCAATGAAACCATTCCCAAATCAGGCTGAAATTCCAGGTCTGTATATCTGGGTAAATGAGGACATATTTTGAAGGTGTGGTCAAGGTTTGTGTATATCCTTTGGCTCTGGCCAGAACTTTCTCCTACAAGAATAGAAAGCTCACCCATGAATGGTCAAGTATGGATGGACCAGATGATATCTCCAGCCACCAAGGAGGAGACCTTCTGTCTTATCCCTCTGGTTGAGTTACCCGATCCACAAAGGCTGTGGTTAATTCAAGGGATTAGGACTTGGAGTACATCTCTGTAATCACAGATGCCTCTAAAACTAGTGTTTGACTTGGTCCCTGGGAGAGGGTGTGCCCAATGATAATGTGGGACCTCGTTGGGCTCCATGCCCCTACCGAGAGATGGAAAGGTTGGGGCATTCTCACAAATGCACACCCCTGACTTCAGAATTTTTTCTTTGCTGAGAATTTCAATGCAAGTGGGAAGCACAGCAACACCAGTCCATATAGAACTCTTAAGCTAGCTGATGGTTATTCACTCTGGAATTGAAATAGTTCTGACGTTCAAGATTCTTACAGGCACCAGCAGTAGCATCTTCATGGGCAACCCTGTGTATTGTCTTTGGTGTTACACTAACCCTCCTTATATGGGTAACTGGACACAGTAGCTTGTCTGGGTGGGGGGAGGTCTCTGATTAGGGTGGTGGTTCTCCAGTTCTGGTCAGATGTTCCTGTACCCATGGCCGTCATTGACTGCTGTGTAGTAAACTGCCCAGGGCAGCATATCCTAATGTGATCCTCGTCCTGGGATTTAACACGCAGGTCAGAAGTCGTCAACCAATCCCAGCTCTGGGTGCAAATGTTCAATTCTGCCCCAGGAGTGAGATGATGGGTGTCTTCCTGTGACCCATTAGGAAACTGAATTCTTACCAAGCCTATTTTCTCCGTGGGAAAGAATTTTTCAAAAGCCTAATCTGGTGTTTGGTCTTATTTTAGGTATTGTAGGAAGGTGAAATAAGGTGGGTGTATATAGATGGATGTTTGTACCTGACCATTCAATTAATAGTCTATTAATAGACTATAGTCTGCTCAAGAGGTAGAATTATCCAGTGAACCATTCTGAAGAAATCTGGAGAAAAAGGTCTAAAAGGTACAAGTAAACATCTATATTATGTGGAAACTTCTAAACTACACGAGGTTGTTCTATTGTAATGCAAAAAGTGTCTACTGAAGTGAGACCCAGCAACTGCACATTAAACGGAGGGAATGAGGCCCAGGAACCTGGCAGAATAGGCATCTGATGCCTGAGGCAGGAAAGGCTGAAGTCAGGACTCCAACTCCCTCTAGGACTTGAAAGCATCCCTGTTGGGGAAGGAGTCTCTGTGCAGGTAGGGCAATGGAGAAGAGGGAGAATACTGGGTTCCAGAGTCCAGGAAGCTGATTTTTCTCCCTTCCCTTAGGTCTGTATTTGGAGTCCCAAGCACAAGACTGAAGTAGATGTCCTTTCATTCACCCAGCTTTTCATGTCATCAGGTATGGGGATCAGAAGCAGCCATGGCATCTCTTGTGTCAGGTGCAGTGGGCTTTGATGTTTAAAGTGTCTTAAAGTTCAGTCCTAAGCAATAGCTCATTGTCCCTGGGGTAGAGCCTGCTGGAAACAGGAAATGGGTGTGGAGAAACCATGGACCGCTACTGAGGGTGTAGGGATCCAATCAGGGATCTTAGGATGTTCATGTAAATCACACGGGAGGCTCACAGCATCTCCTCATAGGGAACAATTCCTGAATTCCCTTCATCCCTCACTCACAGCTTCAACTTCAGCAGAAATCTTGAACTCCACCATCACACGTATGGGGCATAAACTAGATTGGCTTCCACACTAGAAGTAAAAAGTGCAGTCATGGAAGGTCCCTCTCAAGGTCCACATCCATAGCATTCTGATGGGGATCTTTTTCTCACTGTCCTTGGTGTGCAGACCAAGCCTCTTAGGCTATTCAGGACAGCAATTTGATTCAGGTCTGTCCACTCGATAGATCTGGGTGAATTTCCTCAATTATGTGTTCCAGTCACACTGATGTTCTGCACCATCCTGAGTATATCGAGCATCTTCTTGTCTTGGGAGCTGTGCTCCTTCTGTTAGCTGTATATCACCCTCCGTGGTTATTCCCAAACTGACTCCTACCCATGACTGAGGTGTCCATTTGTACATTAAGTCTTACCAGAAGGTGACCCCTCTGCAGTCAGTACTTGACCTCATCCAACACTTAGTAAATTCCACTGTAAGTCCTGGTCCATGAGATCATGGATCATGTGTGCAAGTGAATTCAACTGCAGATTCCTTCTTAGTCCTGAAGGGACAGTGGATTCCTGGCTTCAAAAGCCAGTCCCAGTGTTTGAGACTACAGTACTCTGGAGATGTGGCTCAGGGAATGACCATTTTTGAAGCATCTGGGTGATTTCAGCATGCAGTTTGGGTGGAGCTTTCCTCCCATAGAAGAACAGCATGTGTCCTGTCATGGGAGGCACCTAAGAGTGGGAGCCTCCTTGGCTTCCTCTCCTCCCTGTGCTCCAAGGAGCTGGGATTTTAGTGAGTCCCACCAAGGCTGTCAATGAGAACTGCCTGGAGAGGGTCTCCCAGCACTGAGGAGGGTCTCTTGTTCAGTGAGTCTGCTGTGATGATCCGGGTGGGGCCCCAATAGCAGTTCTGAAGGTCCCACGTGGTTCTAATGAGTGCTGAGGGAAGCAGCTTTGTCTCACGAGGGTCAGACTGTCTGGTTTTGCTTTGCTTTCCTTTTTTCTCCCTGGGAGACCCAAGGAACTTTCTAAGGTCAAAGCAGCTCAGAAGAGGACAAGGGCCAGACCTAGAATTTTTCCAGAGATTGACTGTGGAGGGACATGGCATTTGAAGTGACCTCTCAAATGTTTGTAGGGCTGTTGTCCTGATCACATGAGGAAATGCTATTCAGTCTTAAAGCTTATGGCCAATCCTCATCGAGAAATGGCTTCAATTTTAGTGTACAACAATATCTTCACCCAAAATATAAACTTCAGTTGAATAATTTCTGTGTAAACTTAATTTTTGGCTGAATACTTGGATACAAGAGGTACTGTCAGTATTCTACAGGCTAAGTACTAGATGTGAAGGAACATAGGCTTACCTGAAGGAGGGTCTTCATGGGTCAGAACCATGGATGCCTGAAGTGCCATGGTCATGACCTGGAGACATTTGGAGAGGACGGAGTCATTGTATATTCCTGGATGACAGGAGGAACATTGTATTGTAAGACTATCAGGGGAAAAGAAATCGGAGCAGAGAAGAACTGAGGGATTTTTCTGGTCACTTAAACCCAGTGCTTGAGCAGAGGCTGAGTGTAGGTAAGGCAAGGCTGTGGACAGGGAACTCGGATACCAGGACCCAGTCTGCTGAGGTGAGCCCCATCCTTAACCTCTACAAGGAGCCTTCTCTCCCCCTACTGTAGACCCTCCAGCCCTTTGGTGTCCCTGGTACACCCTGGTGATGGCTGGTTTCTCCCTCAGGTCTGCAGGTAAAAGGTGAGAACTAAGTGGGCCTGTTTTCTGGGTCATCCAGGTGTGAGCCTTGGTCAGACCATACATCATAGTCACTCCTGACCAGGTGCTTCATGAAATCTGAGGGCAGGGTGTTTTCGCGAGGCCGTGGATGGATGGGTAGGTGGATAGGGTGTATCTACCTGGCAGTCTTGCCATAGTCCTCCCCAGTACCAAGAGAAGAGACCCCAGGTTCTGGGTCTGTAGTAGCTGCCTTCTGTGCCCTTGAAGGAAGGTCTTTGAAGGCCTCTCAGGATGAGCACAGAGCCTGGTCTAACTATGTTCAGGCACCAGTGTCTACTTCCCTCTACCTGTTCTGGGGGTGGGCTTTGGAGACAGGATGACTGCCCCCAAACCCCAGCAGATGTGCCTGCACTCCTGTCTCTAATCTATGGATGCATTACCCACCCAGTGGTCCTAGCAGAGATTCCTCTGCCTGGGTTTTGATACCCAAGACTAAGGGTCTGGGTTCTCCGGAATGTTCATATTTGGATCCATGGCCACTCACAGGTGTCCTCTAGGGGCCTTGAAGTCAACTCCATTCAGCGAAGTTCATATTCTGAGCAGGGAGACCATATTTGTCCAAGGGCTTAATCCTAATTCTTTTTCTTTTTAAGACCAAACTTTAATATTTCAAGGATATAAACTCAAGTGAGTTTCCTGGATAGGGTAACAGGCTTCTCATTCATGCCACCACAGCAAGAATCAATTCTGAAAGTTGAAGTGATTACATCTTTGGATATACAATGTTAAAGCATGTCAAAAAGTGCAGAATTGGAGGCATTCAGCAGAGTAAAATCCAGCAACAGGCTGACTGTACCAACAAGAGGGTAGAGAAGCTCTTTCTGGAGCTAAGTCCCAGGAATGAAAGCTGCCTCAGCCAGAGAGAGGTCCATACGTGGGTTTTGATGGATTCTTATTACAACTAGTCAAAATCAAGCTCAAAAAAAAACCCCCCAAAACAAAAAAGACGAAGTTCACACTTGTCCCCATGACTGTAGTTGGCTCTTGGACCAACAAAGAGAACCTTTCAGTGACTTCTCGCATGTAGGCTGAGCAAGACCCCAGTGGCAGGACTTAGCCAGTGATTCTGACCCCAGGCTGACCTCTCTGGGCCTGAGCTCTGAGATCCTCAGGCAGGACGGCCTGGAATTGCTCTTGCACCAGCATCTCCACAATCTGTTCCTTTGTGTGAATATTGGGTTTCAGCCACTGTCTAGCAAGTTCCTGGAGATGTCTGAGGACCTCCTCGGCCCAGCTGCATCCTCCGAGCAGAATTTCCTGAACCTCTGCCTGGAAGCTGCAGTGTTCGGAGGATTCCTTCATGGCATGGTCTCAAGGTCTTCAGAGTCTTCATCAAGGCTCTCAACTGGAAGCCCAGCAGGCTCTTGGGGAACCTGGACCTGGGGAGCCAATATTAGCACAATTTCTGACCCCTCAACCATCATTTCATCTGATGGTGACCTTATTTTATCATTCTGCACTTCTCTTTGTGTCTCTAGGTACCCTTCAGTCTCCATTCTGGGACTTGGGGAAAGGATGTCTGACTCCTGCGCAGTGCCACCTCAGAGGGTGGGGGATAATGGATGTGGGGGCACCTCATGACCATATTCAGAGTGCAAAATTGAGACCAAAAAAGTGAATCCTAATGGTTTTGACTAAACCAAATGACGAAGTGTTTTGGGACATAAGTTCATTAACCATTGTTAGGCATGTGGATAAACAGATGTTAAGACCTTGTGACCTTGAGGTACATGCATGGATGTTTACACAAACACTCCATCGAAGCAGCTGCAGCTCCATGTCCTAGGAGGATGAGGTCCAGAGCTTCTACATGAAAGGTCAAACCTGTCCTGGAAAATGCTGGAGGCAGATTGGAAGATTATGCTCTCTGATGTACAAGTTATTCCTAGAAGGTCCATGAGCCTGTGGGCACTATGTATGGCCACACTCAGCCCCCTGCTATCAACCTCAAGGCCTCAGGAAGCTAAGCCCCCTCCCAGCTCCTTGGCTTCCTTGTCTCTCTCCTCATATCCTGGCTACAGAGAGAAAGTTCAAGGTGGTTGGCTTCCATTTCAAAGTTTATTCATGGCCTTGGCTTTGGGGAAGGGACTCATGGGTACAGTAGACTGTGCTAATACCTTGTACTCCCAAAGGCCTAGATGAGCTGGGACGTTCTTTTGGGTGAAGTTGAAGATATTGGCTTGAAGGTGACAAGGGAAGACTTAGGCCCTGGCTCCCTGGCTCCCTGGCTGGGTCCTGGAGGTCCTCACCACACCTCTTACTGAGCCACCTGAGCCCCCCAAAGGCCCTGGTCATGTTTAAAGTTCATGGTCTTGAGCGATGTAGCAGTCAAGGTGAGACTGCGCTCAGTCAGAGCAGCCCCTGCATCCACAGGACCTGGCAGTTCATGAATGTGACCCATTCCACTGGCTTTAAGATCTTGGCAAAGGTAGCTGGTTCCATAGTTGGAATTCCATGTGAATATATGGCAGGCAATAGCCTCTAATGACCTTGTCTTCACTTGATCCATGGGTGTGTCCTAATCTTCTCTCAGGCAGTGTTCATGGAATAGACTGTTGCTGGCCTTCCTGGTGTGACAGCTCTGGGAAATACTGGGATTTCTAGGGCCAGAGAGATTCCACTTGTCTATTTGCTACCTTAGGTTCTTAGGCCACTTGCTATGTCTGCAGAACCCAGTCACCTGGTGTCTGCTCATCAGCCCCCAATAGCCATGGGGAAAACTTCCAGGATCCTCTATGCTTTCCCCAGAGAGGCTGCTTGTGTGGGGCAGAGCCCCAGAGTGTCCCCATAGCCATCAGCCTCCCTTCCCCTCTGCTGAGAGCTGGCTTTGGATCTCAAGGATGTTTCCTGGTGGATTTCCAGTGCTGTGTGTGGATGGAGTCAGGCCCCACTCGGCCACTGTCCTTGTTGATTGTGTCTACATTTGGGGCCTTTGTTCTCCTCTGCCAGCCCTTTCATTCTTGTATGAAAAGTCCTTTCCTACTTTGACAGGAAAAGTAGATGATGTGCTGCGAACCCAAGGGAGGAAAAAAATTTCTAGTCACATGTTGAAACTTGTTTCAATGAAATCTTTCACGCTGAGGTTCGAATGTTCTACCTTTATAGACTGGTCTTCAGAAGAATACAGTTTGAAAGTGTCCTCAAAGCTCCTTTATAGCCATTTCAGCCAATGTATGTCCTACTTTTTCTCTGACAGAAAGCTCACCCAGGCTTGGCCTAGCATTGGTGACCCCACTGAGGTCTCTGTGGTTATTACAGAGGTCTTATGGGCTTGATCACCTTCTTGGGGCAGTGCCCCTTCTAGAAGTTCCTGCAGTATTTCTTGTTCAGGAGGTACCACATGAGTGGGGATAGGGTCCCAGTATGCCCATATGGTCCCAATGCAGAGCCCAGTGCATATCTGTTTAGCCCCAGGGAGTGCTCCTTGTCCAGTTATACCATCCTGGGTTACCTTCCCCACTCTCCTTTTATTTCTGGAGAACGGTGGTATGAGCAGTACCCTTGATCTTGGTTGTCATGGGAACACAGGACTGTGGCCAGCCTGTGATACCTCTTGTATGCTTCATCAGGTCCTATAGTACAGAATTGTCCCTAGGGTCCTGTGGTAGATGAGGGAGAAAGGGAGCAGGTGGGTGGGTGTCTGCATCAGGACAGCCCACTCAGATGACCCCATGCTACATGGGGCAACCTCAGGGATGCAATGCTTGGATCCTTTGGGGTTCCTGGGGCTGCTGCTTCCATACAGTCTTTACAGGAGAGCCTGAGAGAGCTTGGCATGTTTGGGTACCAGGATCCCGAGGGCATCTGCTCTAGCCCCACTGGGCTTAGCTAGGCTGGAGCTTGACTGGTGGGAAAATGACCACTGAGCCTAGATCTGAGATCCCAAGTTAGCCCCAAGTACACGGAGCACTTTTCTGTCTGTTGCTAACCAACAGATCACTTGAATCTCTTCAGGAAAAGTGTCCTCCAGGGAGCAGGACTGATGAGCAGATGAATGTGAGAAAGATGACAGATGCCAAGTCAGCCAAGCACCTGATTCCATGTTGTCCCTTGGCCTGTCTGGGCGCCCTCTTCCCCTCTCCTCCAAGGTTGAGGTAGGAAGAAAGATCTTACTGGATTTCAAATCGTATTTTCTGCATACTGGGTTTGGGGATGGGGAGGATTAGTGACTACATGACTGTGATGTTTAAGCTGAATCAAGATCTCTCTTCCAATGTGAGTTCTTGATCAAATTAAGGGTAGTGGAGGTTCCTGGTAATGGTAAAAGATCCTCCATGAAAGATCAAGATGGAGAGAAAATGACAGTGATGGGTGCCCAGTCCACAGGATACAGGGCTGCCTCCATCTCTCCTCTCCTCCTTGTATGTATTTTATTACCCGCTGTAGCCCTGACCACAGGCTGGATCACCTCAAGGTGATCCAGTTCCATTTCCATTCTTTATTCATTGGTTTTAGAAAAAGCAGGGAGTCCTTGAATTTTCTATATCTCTAAATTAGACCCTGGATCGCAATGAGATCTGAACCGTAGTCAGGGAAGATTTAACATCTGCTGGGATTTGGGAGCTGTTGGGAGAAAGGCAGGAAAGGACATGGTCATGACCATGCAGGGCTCAGGGATCAGGCCTTCCTGCTGGGACCTGGGGATGTTCGACATAGAAGACCTCATGTACCCACAGCACTCCACAAATGGAAGCCGGGTGGTGTTCAGTCTTGGAGCTGAGAGGTGGCTGGACATCTCTTAAGGGCATTGCCCACTTGACCCCTGAATCTTTGTCTAGGGCCGGGCCACTTCTGTGGGGAACATCTACTTTGAACAAGTCCAGGGAAAAGTCCTTCGAGGCCAATGGTTTATAGGCAGGTTAACGTGCATCAATGAAGCTAAGTTATTAAAAATAATCTTCTAGGCACATTCACCAACCATCCCCCTCCCCTCCCTTAGCCCCCTGGGAATTGTGGAGACAGCAGTGGGAGCATGTCCTTGTGTGGAAGACTTTGAATTTAAAACCAGAGATGTACATTTTGCACTTGTAACTTCAACTGCATCAGCTTCCATTTTCATCCTCTTCCATATATACACATAAAACATTTCCAATGTTTATTTTTGGGAGAAAGGGAGACCAAGCACATGCCAGGGAGGGGCAGAGAGAGAGACTGAATCTGAAGCAGACTCCAGGCTCGAAGCTGTCAGCATTGAGCTTGACATGGGACTTGAACCCACAAACCATGAGATGACAGCCGGAGTCGGACGCTTAGGCAACTGACCCACCCAAGTGCCCCCATCCTCTTAGTTCTCTTCTCCAGGTGACCATCGCGGCCTCGTCTGTGCTTCCTGTGAAGTGCTGGTTCTCTATCCTCCAGGCATCTTGGTGCATCAATGGCCTGTGGCCCTGGGCGAAGCTCTGGTCTTGTCCTGGCTGTATCTCCCACTAGGTATCAAAGTCCCAGTGAACCAAAGGGCCCTCCCTCTGCTCTGATGCGTCTGCTTTAATCCACATTCTGCATCGCTGTGCACAGCCCCATCCTCCTTCCTGTCCAGGTACCGTGCTAAGTGTTCCTCATGCCAGAGAAAGCTCCCAGCTGCCTCTTGTCTTCTGGTTCCAGAATCTGTGCCTTCTGTTGGTGGAACCTGGTCAGGAGCTTGCTGTGTGTTGTGAGATGAGTCTGTGTCTGGGAGGGCAGGGAGAGACGGAAGAATGAGCAGGTGACTCCAGATAGTGGGGGGCAGGTTTAATATGCAATGGAACAGAGATAAGTGGCCTGTCTCAGGTGGTCCCAAGAAGAGTAAACCTCTAGCACAGGACCACCAAATCTTTTANCAAGGAGGTTGTTTCCTGCTTTCTCCTCTAGGGTGTTGATAGTTTCCAGGACCACCAAATCGTAAAGGCTTACAGAGGTCTTAAACTGGGGTCAGGCATTCATACCATCCTGATCATAATGCCTATCACTGTCTCAAGGGTATGTCCTTGGAACAGACCTGCAGTGGGGACAGCAGGCAGGATGACCATGCTAAAGACGTGGCAGGTTGAGGCTTGACTGCCCACCTGTTGGTGGAGGGTCAATGGGGGCCACTCTTGATTATCTCCTCTGACCCCTTCCCAGACAGCAGGCCCAGGGAACTTGTTTTTGGTGAGTTGATAATCCTCCATGTAGACCAAGGACCTTTGTCCCCATCATGGTCCCCGGTCCATCTTGTGCTTCTCAAAGGAGCTGTATCACCAACTTTTCTGTCTTGGCCCAGTTCTGGGTCTAGTCTAGCTCTGGTTCTTGACGTGTGTCCCACTGCAGTCCTGACAGTCCTGCAGGGCAATTTATCTATAAGGACTTCTAAAATAATGTATCGGCCTCTGGAGACCTTTTTCCCCCTCCTCCTCTTAATCATTCATCACGAATTTTTCCTTGTGGCTGGATCCCACCTCAGGGCTGACGGGATCCAGGTGCAGTTCATGACATGGTCATGAGTGTAGACCAGCTCTCCACACTCTGCCTTACTGTGGAGGAGGGGTGGGGGATGTCTGAGAGCAATCCTTATTCCTCAGAACACTATATAGACCATAGGGCCCCACAGGACTAGCACACTCCTGTCCTGGGAGTGGTTCCCAATGTGGTGAACATGGGGGCTCAGATGGGTTTTAAATTCCATCTTCTATTCAGGATCCTCCTCTTCCTGTAGTTCATCTGGATCTTCCATCAGGGTTTCCTGTTCTTTGACTTGGCTGGAAATCAACTCACACCATCTGAAGAAAAGCAAACCCATTCTTCACATAAAATTGTTAAAGTGAAATCCATCTGAGGCATGGTACTAAATTTGATCTCAGACCAAAGTCCATGTTCTAGGGACCCAGTCCTCCAATCTCTTCAATCCTCTATACTGCTGAGTATCTGAAATCAGCAGGCCTACAACCCACTACAAGCCAACAGTGGGAAATGGGTCAATGGAATTAGTAGGGAAGGACTTGAAAGTGTCTCTGATATAGACTGATGTAATCAAGCATGTAGGGAGAACATGAGCACAGGAGGTAGGATAAGAACCTCATCAGGACCTAAATGGAATGGTGGAGATGCAGAATAGAGTGAGGAAGCCCACAGATCAGAGCAGACCCACAGTCCCCTTAATACCACAAACGTTGCAGAACCAGCCCAGGAAGGTGTCAGGAGCAGCATGTAGCAGCCCCATGCGCTAGAACCTCACTGCTGAGTCTATTCCCGGTTTTGAGAAGTGCAGCTGGGTCAAGGAGGCTACCCCCTGCTCTGCCAATGAGTTGCAAAAGCACCATCCACCAGGCATGTCTTGATCGAAAACCTCCAATTTGTAAAATAGAGAACAGTGCATGGCACATATTTCTCAGATGGGAAATGCTAGTGTAACGAAATGAAAGATCTACTTCCCATCAGCCCACAGAAAGCTGCCTTCCTGGACAACCTCATTTTTCCTTCTAGTGTTTTCCCTGTGATCCATCATCTCTTGGCAGCAACATGGCTGCTTATAGGGCTTGCGGAGCTGGCACGTATTTCCGTGTTTTGTGGAAAGTCTGGGAGTCCGGTGGTCCCAAGTGTGCTCAGTCTGGCTGTTACCAATGCAAATGGAGGTCTAGCCATTCCTGAAGGGCTTGGATGGGACTTAGTTAGACCCATTCTGCACACTGAGTGGCCAGGCAGCTAGCTCAGAGTAGGACGATTCCCACCACTTCCTGCATCTGTGCTGAGAGTGAGGTCTGGGCATCAAGACCTCAGTTCCAGGGAGAAGGTCTGAGATGAGTCTCCGCACTCTGATGTGCCCTGATCTGGGCTCCTCTTATGGTCCCCTGAGCCTGACCTCTTGCACTGCAAGTGGGGAGAACTAGAGCACCCATTATCTTGACCACCCATGAATCCTGTGTTCATTTAAGGGCTTGAGACACAAGCTGAACCTGGGAAAGAGACAGAAATGGGTGTGCACCTACCATGGGCAGCTGTGGGTGCAGGATCCCATAGCAAACCTTTAGGATGTTGAAAAAATCACATGCTAGGGAGCCCACAGCATCTCCTCATAGGGAAGAATTCCTGAATTTCCTTCATTCCTCACTCACCACTTCAACTTAAGCAGAACTCTTGAAAGCCACCATCACACATATGGGGCATGAACTAGATGTTTTCAACGAGGTAAATAGTCTAGGCATGAAAGGTCACCTCCATGGAAAGCAGCCATAGCGTCCTGATGTGGACCCTACTTACATCGTTTCTGGTGTGTAGACCAAACCTGTTGGGTCAGGACTGTGATTTCTTCCTCCGTGTCCACCTGATCAGATCAGGCTAGTTTTCCTCTGCTATCTGTGCTCCAGACACATTTCTCTTCAGCATCCTGAGTACATGGAGCATGATTTTGCCTAGGGGCTGTGCTCCTTCTGTGTAGCACTTCCCACACAGATGCTATTCATCAAGCTGTATTCAACTCCTGCCTGTGGGGTCAGTCACCTTGGGCTTAAAGGCATTCCCAAGAGTGACCCCCTCTGTAGTCTGTGCTTGACTGCACCCAACACTTGGCAAATTCCAGTGTAAGTCTTTGGTCAAGAACCCTTCCCTTGCCTGCTGTCTGAGGTCAGTCAGAGCATGGATCATGTGTGCAAGTTAATTCAGCTGTAGACTACTTCCCAGTCCTGAGGCGACAGTGGACTATCTTTTCAAAGATCATTGCCAGTGTTTGGCCCTCCACCCAAATGTACTGAAGTCTCATGGACTGAATTTTTCTTTTTTTAAGTCTGGGTGATTTCAACATGCAGCCTGGGTAGAGCTTTCCTCCCATAGAGGAATAGCACGTACCCTGTACGAGCGGCCCCTAAGAGTGGAAGCCGCCTCGACTTCCCCACCTCCCCATGCTCTAGGGGGCTGGGCTTGGGGGAGTCACATTCAGGCTGTCCATGAGAACTGCCTGGAGAGTTTCCCAGTGCTGAGGAGGGGTCCTTCTTCAGTGAGTTTGCTGTGGTGATCCGGGTGGGGCCCAAAATGGAACCGTTCTGAAGGTCACAGATGTTTCTAATGTGCCCTCTGGGTGCAGCAGCTCAGCCCAAGAGGGTCCAAACAGCCCGGTTTTTCTCTGAGAGATTGAAGAGAGCTTTATGAACAACATGAAGCAGCTTAGGGAAGAGGATGAGGGCCAGACCTAGAATTCTTTCTGAGATGGACTCTGGAGGGTATTGCATTTGATAAAGTGACTTTTCACCTGTTCTTAGGGCGGGCGGTGCTCATGAGGACGTGTGAGGGAAAGCTCCTGTTCTGCCTTAAAGCTTGTGGCAAATCCTCACTGTAAGGGAAATGTTGTACACTTAAAGTAACTATTTTCAGTATAAATGTAAGGACAAGCTGAAATGGGCATACTTCTGTGTAAATACACTTAAGTTCTTGGCTGAATGCTTGAATACAAGGGGGCACTGTGTCAGTATCCTACAGGCAAAGTACTAGATATGAATGAACGTACTAGGTTGTCCTGGAGGAAGGGCTTCATGGGTCAGAGCTCGGGGTGCCTGGGAGCCTAGGATCGTGGCTGAAGTGCCATGGAAGTGACTTGGAGGCACTTTGGGAGATGAAGTCCTTGTAGATTCCTGGATAGCAGGGGGGATGTTTTATTTTAGTAGGGAGTGCAGGTGAGGGGGTGACTGAATAGGGAAAGAGCCTGGTTGAGGGAATGTTTGAGACCGCTTTAACCTCAGTGTGATGAGAAGTGGACCAGTCATGAAGACTGGGGCTGTGGAAGGGGGACTCAGATACACACAGTGACCATGTCTGTGCTTAGGGTGAGTGCGCCGTGGCCCTTTCATTGAGGCATCTGTGCCCCCCCTCCCCACACTGTGTGGGGACCAGGTGGCCCTGACTGCTGGGTCATCCAGCTGTGAGCCTGGGTCAGACCAGGGTCATGTTCAGTCCTACTCCTCAGATGATTCAGAAAATCTGTAGGCAATGAGTTGGTCTGGAATCCTCTAGCTGGGTGGTGATTTTGGAGGGGCGCAGCTTGCAGCCAGCCACAGTAGCTAGGTGGGTCTCCTATCAGCCAAGGTTGGAGCATCCAGATCCTGCTGCACCTGGGGCTGATGCTTCCATTCCGTGCCCTGGAGGAAAATCTTTGAACAGCTTGGCAGGGCAGAGACTGGAGCCCAGGACTAGTTGGGTTCAGCCAGCAATGCCTCTACTTGCTCAGAAATGCTTTCAGGGAACAAGCTCAGATTGTGACAGGACTCCAATCCCAGCACATGTGTCTGAGCCCATGCTGATTGCTGACTAATCTCTGGGGGGCTTGCCCACTCCATGGGTCCTAGGAGAATCCCTCTGGGCTTTGATACACAAGACAGAGGGTCCAAATCACTGAAGACGTTCCTTTTTGGATTCTGGCTGTTCTCTGGTGCCCTCTAGCAACCACTAAGCCAGCTCTGCTCTCCTGCAGAGTATGTTCTGCATAGGAAGGCAATATTTGTCAAAAGACAGAATTCTAGTGACTTTTATCTTACTAGTAATAGTGATGAATTGTTTAATACTGGCAGCTTCTTAAGAGAAAGGTTTAGCGTAAGTTGGGATCTAAATTAGGAGAAAAACACTCTGAATTTTCAGCAGAAATTGGAGAAAGATATTCAGGACAGTGTGACCTCAACATATCCCATATACAGGTGCACATATACAACATGGAAATAGTCCAAGGAGTCAGATTACTTAAGAGATCTCCGCTCCATGTTAATGATAGGGTGAGATGCAGTACTAGTAAATGAATGATTGATGCTGCCCTGCTCAAACGCAAAAGGCAGGATGGAAGAGCTGTCCTTTGGAATGTGCAAGTTATCCTTTGAAGGTCCACGAGCCTCTTCGCACTAGGAATGAATGAACTAGCAGCCACAGAAGGGTGTCCATCTCCAGGCCCTAGGAAGCTGGATCCCTCCCAGCTTCTTGGTTTCCCTTGTCTCTCTCTTCCAATCATGGCCAGGAGAAGGAGATAAAGGTTGTCTGTTACAGCTCCATTCCATTTCATGACATTGGCCTGGAGAAGGAAGGGATGCTTCCTGTAGCATTTATTTCATCGTTACAGGGGACTGTGCTAATACCTTGTCTCCCCAGTGCAGTTGGGATCAGTGTTTCGAGAAATTCAAAGCCTCTAGATCTGGTTCAGAGGTAATGAAGGTACAGTACTGCTTTTAGAGGCAGCTGGGGGCATCTATTGGGTGAAGTTGAGGAGACAGGCTGGAAGGTGACCAGGGAAGGCTCAGGCCCTGGATGCTTGGCTGGGTCCTGGAGGTCCTCCTTACACATCACTTCCTTGTTCCCTGAGCCTCTGAGGGTCGCTGGTCATGTTTAAAGTTCGAGTTCCGGAGTGAAGTAGCAGCCAAGGTCAGACTGCCCTCAGCCAAAGCAGCACCTGTGTCCATAGGGGATGCGACCCACCCCAATGGCTTTGGGAACTTGGCAAAGGCAGCTGTTCTCAAAGTTTGAATCCCACACAAATACACCATGGGTGACACAGACTCTTGACCTTGTTTTTCACCTTTCTGCTTTGCAATGAGGTGTTAATCTGCAAAGCCTTCTCTGTCAGCATTTGGTCATGTCTGCTGATGGCCTTCTGGGTGCCTGACAGAGCTCTGGTATGTAGTGGGTTTTCTGATGACAGGTCTTGAAAATGGGGCAGGGAAATTCACTCCTCTAGGGTTAGAGAGGTTCTGGATCCACTTGCCCAACTCTTCCAATGTCAGCTCCTCAAACCCCAGTCATAGTGTGGAGGGGGGGTGTCCATGCTGTTCCTCACTTTCCACAGGGAGGCTGCTTGTATGGGGCTGCTTCTGGAGGTCCCAGGATGCAGTTGACTTTCAGCCTCCTTCCTCTCAGCCGAGACTGGTGTCATGAGCTGAGGGATGTGTCCTGGTGGATTCCAAGGGCTGCCTGTAGATGGAATCAAGGCCAACAAGGCCACTGTTGGTTCATCCGGGTTTGGGACCTTTGTTCTCCTCTGCCATCGTCAAACACCTGCACCTGGGTTGGGGGGTGGTGAGTGGACTCCTGGGAGAGGGTGTGCTGTGGTCTAGAGAAGCTGGGGTTTCCAGAGTCACATGGTCAACCATCTTTCAATGAAAGAATTCTCAAACCAGGTTGAAATTCCAGAACTGTAAGTCTGACTAAAGAAGCACATATTATAAAGGTGTTGTCAACATTTGTGTATATTGTCTGCATCTGGCCAGAATTTTCTCTGCTGGGGATGATAGATCACTCCCCCATGATTGGTCAAGCATGGATGGACCAACTAAGATCTCTCCTTTTAAAAACCACAAAGGAGGGGAACTTCTCTCTTGCCCACCTGATTAAGTGAGCCCAATCCACCAAGGCTGTGGTTAATTCAAGGATTTAGGACTTGGAATACATCTCTGTAATCACAAGGGCCCCTAAACTCCTATTTGATTTGGTCACTGGGAGAGTGTGTGCCTGATCGCACTGTGGGCAGAGATCATGGAGCATCATTGGGTTCCATGCCCCCACTAGAGAATGAAAGATTGGGACATTCATAAAAGCACAGCCCTGATTTCAGAATCCTCTTTACTTTGCTGAGGGTTTCAGGCTAGTGGGAAGTACAGAAACACCAGCCTATAAAGAACCAGTATATAACTGTTAAATTAGCTGATGGTTCTTCACTCTGGAATTGTAATAGTTCTGGTGTTAAGGGCTTTTCCCATAGGCACCACCAGTAACATGCGTAGTGGCAACCCTGGCTGTCTTGTCCTTAGTTCTAGGCCAGCCCTCATATGGGTGACTGGGCAACATAAGGGCTTCCCTCTGGGGGGGAAGCCTCTGATCCCGGTGGTTGTGTGCCAGTCCCCAAGGCTGTCAACAACTGCACGGTGCACTGCTCAGGGCAGCAGATCCTAGAGTGACCCCTCCCACCTCCAGCCTAGGATTTAACACGCAGGTCAGAAGCTGTCAACCAATTCCTCCTGTGAATGTAAATGTTCACTTATGCCCCAGGGGTGAGATGATGGGTGCCCTGTATGACCCATCAGGCAACTGAGTTCTCACAAAGCTTCTATTCTCTATGGGAAAGGAATTTTTTGCACAGAATTTCCTCTGGCTTGTATGGTTTTACTCTAGGTGTTAGGTATTGTTAGGAAAAAGTAAGGTCATGTACATATAGATGTTTGTAACTGAGCAATTGTTGAAGACCAAACTGGAATCCACTCAAGGGGATTTGTATCCATTTGAAGTTGTCCCAGGAAATGTGGAGAAAGGTCTAAAAGGTATGGTATAAACAAACACATGTTAATATAAATACCTAGAAAACTATGCTCGATACTTATAATGCAAAAAGAAGCAGCGGCTGCATATTAAATGGAGGGAATGAGGCCCAGGAATCTGACAGAACAGCCATCTGGTCCTATAGGAAGGAAAGGCTGAAGGCAGGATTCCAACTCCCTCCTCTGTGATATGCAAGCGCCATGATGGGGAAAGAGTCTTCGTGCAGGAAGAACAATGGAGGAGAGTAAGAAGAATGATGGGTCCCAAGGCAGCAGGAAGCTGAGTTTTCTCCCTGCCCTTGGTCTCCATCTGTGTTCCACCTGAGTCCCAGGGATAAGACAGAACTAGAGGTTTTCTGGTTCCATTACACGGCAGCAGCCATAGAATCCCTTCGGTCAGGTGCAGTAGGCTTTGATGTTCAAATTGTTTTAAACTTAAGTGTAAGAGGGGCTCACTGCCTCTGGAGTAGGATCCTCTGGGTAGGAGACAGGAAATGGATGTGGAGATATCAGAGACCGCTGAGGATTCATGGGTTCCATTGGGGACCTTCAGATGTTCATGTAGATCACATATCAGAACCCCACAGCATCTCATAGGGAACAATTCCTGAATTCCTTCATCCATTACTCATAGCCTCAATTTAAGAAGAGATGTTAATCTAACATCATACATATGGGGCATGAACAAGAAGTTGCCACACTAGATGTAGAAGTCCAGGCCTGGAAGGTCCCTCTCAAAGTCTGCAGCCACAGCATTCTGATGGGGAACTTTTCCTCACTGTCCCTGGTGTGCAGACCAAGCCCTTTGTTGGGCTATTCAAGACTGCGATTTCTCTTCCATGTCTACTCAATAAATCACACTGAATTTCCTCAATTATCCTCAGTTATTCACCATCCTGAGTAAATCGAGCAAACTTTTTTCCTTTGAGAGCTGTGCTGCTTTTGTGTTAGTTGCACACCACTCTCCAGGACTATGAATCAAGCTGGCCTCCTACCCCTGACTGAGGATCCATTGTCTTGTGCATAAAGGCCTTCCAGACAGTGCACTCATCATAAGTACTGTCCCCTTAGTCTGTCCTTGACCTCTGCCAACACTTTGTAAATTCCAGTGTAAGTCCTTCAAGTTCCCTTGTCCTCCTGCTGTCTGAGTTGGAGATCATGGAACGTTTGTGCAAGTGAATCTAGCTGCAGACTCCTTCCCAGTTCTGAAGGGACAGTGGATTTCTTTTCAAGGGCCTATCCCAGTGTCTGAGACTTGAGTACATTGGGGTTGAGGTCCAAGGACTGATACTTCTGAAGGGTCTGAGTGATCACAGCATGCAGCGTGGGTAGAGACTTCCTTCCATAGAGGAATAGTATGTACCCTGTTATGAGCCACACCTGGGAGAGGGAGCTTCCTCTACTTCCCCACCTCTCGTGCTGCGGGAGCTGGGATTTTTAGTGAGTCACTCCAAGGCTATCAAGTAGAACTGCTTCCCTCATTGTAGACCCTCCAGCTTTTTGGTGGCAATCATATTGCCAATCCTGAAGTTGTCAGGAAGGCTGAAAGAACTCGTGTGAGTGGTCATGGGCTTGGGTTAACTATGTGATATGCCTGGGATTGGTGGGTCATTAGGTGTTTAGGTATAGACTTACTAACAGGGTAAAGACATAGGCTTGAATTAGGGCCACAGCAAATCTGAGAATTCTTTAGTAAGACAAGAATAATGAAAGTAATGAGGGTGATAGAGGTGCGGATGTTTGTTAGGGATAGAGTGGCTCCCCCAGTTAAGTGAGTTAACAGTTGATCTGCAGTGATGTTAGCTGTGAGTCATTCAGCCAGAGCTATTTGCTGAGTGAAGAGGCTAATGGTTTCGATGACAAGTATAGGTATTAGATGAAGGGGTGTTCCCTGAGGTAGGAAGTGGGCTAAGGATGCTTTCATCTTGTATCAGAACCTGGTGACTACAGTGCCGGCTCATAAGGGAATGGCTATTCCCGGTCTATTTGATATTGGGTGGTAGGTGTGAAGGAGTGTGGTAATAGGCTTAGTAAATGTGTTGAGCCAATAAATAGGATTAAGGATATTAATATTAGGGCTCAGGTTTGTCCTGCATAGTTGTGGAAGGCTAGTATTGGTTTTGATGTTAGTTGAACTAAATTTACTGTAATGGAATCGGTTGTTGATCTGACTAAATAAGTATTTTGAAGGTGTTGTCAAAGTTTGTGTATAGGCTCTGCCTTTGGCCAGACTTAACCTCTAATAGTTATAAAACTCCCCCATGATTGGTCAAGAATGAATGGATCCAGTAAGATCTCTGGTCTTAAAAACCACAAAGGAGAAGAGCTTCTTTATCACTCTCTGGGTGAGTTGGCCAGTCCACAAACTCCTTAATTCAAGGACTTAGGACTTGGAGTACATCTCTATAATCACAGGGCCCCCTAAACTAGTGTTTGTATTGGTCCCTGGGAGAGGGTGTGCCTGGCCACAATGTGGGCAGAGATCATGGAGCTTCATTGGGCCCCATGCCCCCACCTTGAGAATGAAAGTTTGGGGCATTTTCACAAATGCACACCCCTAACTGCAGAATTCTTTTTTTCTTGCTGAGGGTTTCCAGGCTGCCATGAAGTGCAATAACACTCGCCTGTACGTAAATGTGTAATTAACTGATGGTTCTTCACTCTGGAGTTAAAGCAGTCGTGGCCTCAAGGGCTTCTTCCCATGAACACCAGCAGTAGCAGCCACTGGACTTCTTGTGAGTCACAATGAGGCTGTAGATTAGAACTCCCTGGAGGGGCTTTCCCAGTGCTGATGAGGGTCCCTTCAGTGAATCTGATGTGATGATCCAGGCGGGTCCCAAATAGCAGATCTGAAGGACCTGCATGATTCTCTTTAAAATTTAACACTAATTTTTGAGAGAAGGAGTGTGAGCGGGGGAGGGGCAGAGAGGAGACAGAATCTGAAGCAGGCGACAAGCTCTGGGCTGACAGCCCAGAGCCCGACGCGGGGCTCTAACTCCTGAATCACGAGATCATGACCTTAGTCGAAGTTGGATGCTCAACAGACTGAGCCACCCAGGTGCCCCTGAAGGACCAGCGTGGTTCTAATGTGCACTCTGGGTTCAGAAGCTCAGCCTCGAGAGGCTTCAACCAACCTTGTTTCTTTACTACTTTTTTTTTTTTTCCTTGAGCTACTGAAGAGCTTTATAAATATCCGAGCACCTCGGAAAGATGAGGGCCAGACCTAGATTTCTTCCTGAGGTTGACTGGGAGAGATCTTGCATTTCATGAAGTGACTTTGAAATGTTTGTAGGGCTGTCTATCTTGAGGACATGTGAGGAAATGCTCCTGTTCCACCTCAAAGCTTGCAGCAAATCCTCACTGTAAGGGAAGTGGTTTCCCTTTTAGTGTAAAACAGTATTTTCGGTAGAAATAAAATTCAGTTAAATGTGTTTACACAGAAGGTATTTAAGTTCTTGGCTAAATGCTTGAATACAAGAGGCACTGTATTAGTAACTTACAGGCAAAATACTAGATGTGAATGAACACATTAGGTTTTCCTGGAGGAAGGTCTTCATGGGTTAGAGCTCGAGGTGAATTGAGACCAGAACAGTGGCTGAAGTGCAATGGAAGTGACTTGGAGGCATTTGGAATGATGGAGTGATTACATTCCTGGAAGACAGGAAGAAAATGATACTGTAAGACTCTCGGGGAAAAATTGGAGCAGAGGTAGAAACTGAGGGATTTGCTGGTCACTTAAACCCAAGTGCATGAGCAGAGCTTGAGTGTAGGTGAGGTAGGGCTGTGGACAGGGGACTCAGACACCAGGACCAAGTCTGCTTAGAGCAGGCCCCAGCCTGGCCCTATTCTAGAGGAGCACTCTCTCCCACTGTAGACCTTCCAGCCTTTTGATGTCCCTGGTGCTCCTGGTGGCAGCCTGTAGCTACCACAGGTCTCAGTGGAAAGCGGGGCGGGGGAGGGGCAAGGTGGCCCTTCTTGCTGGGTCATCCAGGTCTGAACATGGGTCAGAGCAGCATCACATTTAGTGCTGACTTAACTGATGCTACATAAACAGAGGACAGCAAGTTATCTTTTGAGGTCTCTGGGTATATGGGGGTATCACTCTGCTTAGTCACCCCTGTACCAAGAGGGACACCAGGCCCTGGTGTACCTGTAGCAGCTGCCTTCTGTGTCCTGAAGGAGACTGTTTGAAAGCCCCCCACACCCCTCTCCACCCCAGGTACAAGTACCTTGTCTACCTCCACAGACCTGTCCTGGGGAGGGGGCTCCCAGATCGGGGGACAGCACTTAAGCCCAGCAGATGTGCCTGCAGCCACCCTGTCTCTAATCTGAGTGCATTGCCCACACCCTGGTCCTAGCAGAGTCCTTCTTCCTGGGCTTTGACACCCAAGACCGAGGGTCTAGTTTCCCTGGAATGTTGACTTTTGGGTCCCTGGCCGCTCACCAGCACTCTTTAGTGACCATGAAGTCGGCTCCATTCTCAGGAAGTTCGTGTTCCCAGCAGGAAGACCCTATTTGTCCACGGACTGAATCCTAATGGTTTGGACTGAACTTATTAGTAATAGGATGCTGAACTGTTGTAAATTATTTTGAAGAGCAGAACTAGAGTAGCGGAGATCTATAATGGGAGGAAAGTTCATTTACTCCTGTGAGGCATGTTGAGAAACGGCTGTAATACCATGTGAGCTCCGCATACGTGCACAGATGCATGCATGATCGAATCATTCTAAGACTGAGCTGCAGCTGCTTCAATAGTCCATGTAGTAGGAGGATGAGGCCCAGAACTTCTAAATGAAAGGTCAAGGCTACCTTCCTAGAAATGTCTGAACGCAGAACTGAAAGTTCTTTCTGATGTACAAGGTGCCCCACAAAGGTCAATGAGCCTATGGACACTAAGAATGAATGACACCCCCCCCCGCCCCCCGTTCTCTGCCTGCTATCTGAATCTCAAGGCCTCAGGAAGCTGAGCCCCATCCTAACTGCTGGCTTCCTGGTCTCTTCCAATCCTGGCTACAGGGAGAAAAGGATGAAGGTTTTCTGTTTCCATTCCAAAGTTTATTCATGACCTTGGCCTTAGAGAAGGAAGTGTTCATGGGTACAGGGCACTGTGCCAATACCTTGTCTCCCCAATAGAGATCAGATAAGCATTCCAGAGACACTTCAGGCCTCCAGATATGGCAGAGTGAGGAGAATCTGGGCCCTGTACCCTGGGAGAACTGAAACCTTCTCTTGGGTGAAGTTGAGGAGATGGCCATGAAGGTGACAGGGGAAGACTCAGGCCCTGGATGCCTGGCTGGGTCCTAGAGGTCCTCCCTGCACCACTCTTAACTGGGCCACCTGAGCCTCCCAGGGGCCCTAGTCATGTTTAAATTTCATGGTCCTGAGTGATGTAGAAGTGAAGGTGATGCTGCCCTCAGCCGGAGAAGCCCCTGCATCCACAGGGCCTGGAAGTTCATGAATATGACCCATCCCACTGGATTTAGGATCTTGGATGGTTCCAAAGATAAAATCCTATGTGAATATATGGCAGACAGTAGACTCGCATGAACTTGTACTTGGCTCTCAGGTGTGTCCTGTCCAACCTTTTCTCAGGCAGTGTTCATGGAATAGACTGCTGCTGGCCTTCCTAGTGTGACAGCTCTGGGAAATACTGGGATTTCTAGGGCCAGAGAGATTCCACTTGTCTATTTGCTACCTTAGGTTCTTGGGCCACTTGCTATGTCTGCAGGCCCCAGTCACCCGGTGTCTGCTCATCAGCCCCCAATAGCCATGGGGAAAACTTTCAGGAGTCTATTCCCAGCTCTGAGAAGTGCAGCTGGGTCAAGGAGGCTACCCCCTGCTCTGCCAATGAGTTGCAAANTGTGACCTGGAGAGTCTACCTCATCGGTTCGGGGACCCAGGATGGCAAAGGATCTGAGAAAAAAGGGTGACCGTCTAGTGAGGCACAGGGGACCCAGAGCTGACAGCCAGAGGTCCAGGGCTTTATTATGCATCATATATACTTTACATTAAGATAGGAATCAACAATGATTAACTACAAAGGCTTAGTGAAATACGGCGAAAATGTACATGTGGTACAGCTGTAGTACATAAACACCACGAGGGAGTGGTTTCAGCAGAAAAACAAGATACCATAGGAATGTTTATGGCAGGATGAAACACCAAGAGGGGTGTGAATGCACTGTGCTGTTCACAGCTGGCTTCCCTTAAGCAAAACATCCTTATCTGTGTATTGAAGAACAAGCCACCTTCCCAAGGGCATTTCACTCAAGTCCTTTGGGATTGGTTTTAACCCTGTGATCTCAAGTGTTCTTGGAGATCTTGGAGCCTGAACAAATATGCGCCTGTGGTCATGGTGGTGCTCTGTTTCCCACAGCTCCCCCTTTGCTTTTTCAAAGCCACAGCAGCTGTAAGCACTTGATGATGAAAACTGTATTCATTCCTCCTTTTGAGGATGCAGAATCTGCTGAGGTACTGGTCACCACTCCCATCATGGCTAGAAACCAATGTTCAGGGGTTTTACTGGATTTAGTCATCTCCAAAACTCGTTCAGCATGCTGTGAGGTTCTTCCCTTGTCCCCAGGTAGGAGGAGTACTTGGGGGCCATCTTCCTTTTTCAGCGTCTCTTCAGGGTCAAGGCTGCCATTTCCTGGACTGGGGGGTTGAGTCCTCAACCCCTGAAATGGGTGAGGATTCTCCTCCAGTTTGGCTGGTCCTGGGCCAGATTTTCTGAAGAGGTATCCAAATTGGCCTACTGGATCCACCTGGAATGATACAAGCATAACTGGGGCCTTGGGTAATAAGACTCATGGGCTGCCAGTGATTGTCCTCATTTTTTAACCAAATGGGAGTGTTTTGGGTGTGGGAGGTTACTGGAGTAAAATGCTTATCTCTAGTATAAGGCACACCCTGAAGTAAACTCAAAAAATTTAAAGTTAATAGTGCTTGTGCCATGACCTCTCGGGATATTCCCCCTTTCTTAATTTTTTGCAATTGCTTTTTAAGGGTTGCATGAGCTTGTTCGACCAGAGTTTTCCCCTGAGGATTAAAGGAATACCTAACATGTTGGATTTGCCATTTGGCAAAAAATTCATGGAGGCACTTGCTCATGTAATCGGGTCCATTATTAGTTCTTATGCTAGTGGGTAAATATGCTTGCTTCATGACAGAGAAGCAAGAAAGTAAATGAGAAACGACCTGTCCTACTTTCTCTCCTGAAAGTGGAAAAATGTAGAGAAGTCCAGAAAAGATGTCAATGGTGACATGGATGTAAGAAGAGCATTCAAAAGCAGGAAAATGGCAAATGGATGTTACACAAATACAATCAGGAGCAGTACCCCAGGGGTTAACTCTTGATGGATGTTGAGTTAAACCCAAAAGTTGACAAACAGGACAAGCAGACACTATCTTGCAATTCTTAAAGGAATTGTATAATGTAAGTGAAGGTGATTAGCATTGGTATGTAAATGTGAGTGCTCATCTTGAGGAGTGAGGAAAATGGGTACAGTCAGAAGAATACCAGAGGCTAGTTCCCTAATGCTAAAGGACCTAGAAGATTAGAATGAGAATGAATAATATAGAGGAGGTGTGGATGGGATTGAATTTCAAACTGTAAATCCTGCCCCAGGGGTGAAGTGATGGGTGCCCTCTATGACCCACCAGGCAACTGAGTTCTCACCAAGCTTATAATCCCCTTGGCTAAGATTTTTTATTTTTATTATTTTTCTACAAATACTATAATCAGGTGTTATTTTAGGAATTGTTAGGAAAAAGGGGGAGTCTACATAAGTGTATGTTTGTGCCTACCAAGTTCAATCAAAACTTGGTGTCTTAAAAGGATGTGGAATCATCTGAGGAAATTTTTTGAGGAAATGGAAAAACAGGTCTAAAGGATACAGTACAAATAAACAACTATGTTACGTGAAAACTTCTAAAGCTGCAAAAGTGTCCCCTGGAGTGAGAAGCATGAGCTTCACATTAAATGGAGGACATGTGTTCCAGGAATCTGACAGAACAGCCCTCTGATCCTACAGGCATGAAAGGTTGAAGGCGGGACTCCAACTGCCGCCGCTCTGATCTTAAAGCTGCCATGATAGGGAAGGAGTCTCCATGCAGGAAGAGCAATGGAGGAGAGGGAGGAGAACTATGGGTCTTGAGACTCTAGGAAGTGGAGTTTTCTCCCTGCCCTCTGGTCTGTGTTCTGCCTGAGCCCCAGGCACAAGTCAAAACTAGATGCCCTCCTAACTATACAGCTTCTTTTCATTTCACTGTTTTTGGGGACAAGATGTAGTAAGGACCTCCCTTGTGTCAAGTACAGGCGGGATCAACTTGCAAATTAAAATCAAGACTCTGCATAGTCATCAGAGGTGGCTGACTGCCTCTGGAGTAGGATAAGTGGGGGGGAGACAGGAAATGGCTATGGAGATACCATGGAGTGCTGAGGGTGCTGAGGTCCCTTCAGGGACCTTATGAATTTCCGTATTGGTCACATGTGTTGGGGGCCCACAGCATCTCATAGGGAACAATTCCTGAATTCACTTTATCCCTCATTCACAGCCTCAGCCTAATCAGCAACCTTGTAACTTTAGGGTATAAACAAGTGGCATGAACTAGATGTTCTTTCCACACTGTTGCAGACTAGGAGTCTGGAGTTCTCTCTAGTCCTCCAAAGATGGACACAGTATTGAAATACGAGAGAGGCAAACATGTGGGAGGAGACAAGAGCCCTGAACAGGGGTTTTGTCTACATATTTTGAGCTCAAAAGATATTAACCACGTGGTGAACGTGAAGAAAACCAGATCTTACATATGTGAACATGGAGAAAACAATCAATCATTAACTTGTATGTGTAAGAAGCAAAGGGTCCAGGGGGTGCCAAGTGGAGTTGGTGATCAAAGTACAATAGCGTATTGGCATCATATGGAAAGTGATTTCCTGCAGGTGATAAAACAAGTTACTCATGATCCCATTACACTATCTCGCTAGTTAACCTCGGGTGCTTTCAACCCCTGGTGGTGGTCTTCTGCCCTGAGCTTTTTAAATAACCTGTTTATGTAAGTAGAACCTATTTCCCCACACCACACTAGAAGTGAAGTGTAGACGTTAAAAGCCACCCCAATGGTGGGGCACTCAGTCTGTTAAGCATCTGGCTTTTAGTTTTGGCTCAGGTCATGATCTTCCGATCTGACTTTGAGCCCCACATCTAAGTGGCGTGGAGACTGCTTAGGGTTCTTTTTCCCTTCTCTCTCTGCCCCTCTCCTGCTTGTGCTCTCTCACTCTCAAAAATAAACTTAAAAAAAAAAAAAACCCTCTAATGGAGAATAGCCGTAGCATTCTGATGGGGACCTTGCCTACATGGTCACTGGTATGTGGGCCACACCTCCTTGTTTAACTCTTCAGGACAGCAGTTTGTCCACATCCCCTCCCTAGGTTTGTCTGATCTTCCTCTACTCCCGTGCTCCAGCCACACTGCTATTCTGCATCATCCTGAGTACATCAAACATGCTATTGTCTCAGGATCCCTGTGCCTTCATCTAGTGGGAATCTACTCCTGACTGAGGTGCCAGTCATCTTGTGCATAAAGGCCTTCCAGATGGTGTCCCCTTATAACTGTTGCCCCTTTACTCTTTCTGTAATCTCTTTGATAGTAAATTCCAGTGTAATTCCAAGGTCAAGATCCCTTTCCCACTGCTGTCTGAGTAAAATCATGATTGAGTAAAATCATGGATCGTGTGTACAAGTGAACTCAGTAGAACAACTTCCTAGCGCATGGTGTAGTAGTGGACCCCTCTTTTCAAAAGTCAGCCCCAGGGCTTCAGACTTGGGAATACTAGACTGAGGTCCAGGCATTTCTTTTTAAAAATCCATGGGTGACTTCAACATTTAGCCTAGGTGGAGATTTACTCCCTAGTAATACATCATGCATCCTGTTTTGAGCTTCACCTGAGAGCAGGGGCTTCTTTGGTTTTCCCTACCTCACTGTGCAGTGGGGTGGGGTGGGGGGGCTGAGATTTTAGTGAGTCACACTGAGGCTGTAGATTATAACCTGGAGGAGTTTTCCCAGTGCTGAGGTTTCCCTTTTTCAGTGAGCCTGAACTGATGATCCAGGTGGGGCAACAGTTCTAAAGGTTCTGAGTGGTTCTAATGTGCACTCTGGGTACAGAAACTCAGCCTCAAGAGTGTCCAAGCAGCGCCTGCTTCCTTTTTGTTCTTTTTGAGAAACTCGAGGTTTATAAAGATCAGGCAGTGTGGGGGAAGAGGACGAGGGGCAGACCTAGAATTCTTGAGAATGGACCCTGGAGGGATATTGCATTTGAAGTGAGTTTTCCAGTGTTTTTAGGGCTGTCTTCCTGAAGATGTTTGAGGAAATGTTTGTGTTCTGCCTTAAAGCTTATGGCAAATCCTCACTGTAAGTGAAATGGTTTCACCTTTTAGTGTAAAACGATATTTTCAGTATAAATACAATTAAACACTTTCTGTGTAAATACACTTAAGTTCTTGGCTGAATACTTGAATATAAGGGACACAGTGTTAGAAGTTCTCAAGCAACCCCAGCTCTGGGTATGAATATTCATGTTGGCCCCAGGGGTAAGGTAATGGTGGTCTCTGACTCATCAGGCGAAGGAGTTCTCGCTGAGCTGCTTATTCTTCATAGGAAAGGAACTTTTTGCACATACTCCATTCTGGATTGTTCTGTTAAGTATTGTTAGGAAAGAGGAAGAAGATGGGTGTACATAAATATAGATGTTTGTAATAGAGCAATTGTTGGAGACAAAATTTGAGTCTACTCGGGATGTATGTTCACTTGAACTTGTCCTTGGAAATGGAGAAAAGCAGATCTACAAGATACAGTACAAATAAACATGTAAAAATTTATAAAACTGTGCTAGCTACTTTTCTTATAATGCAGAAAGTATCTACTGGAGTGGGAAGCATATGCATATTAAATGGAGGGAATCAGGCCCAGGAGCCTGACATCTAGTCCTATAGACAGGAAATGCTTTCAACTCTATGCTCTGAAAGCTGCTGTGATGGGGAAGGAGTCTCTGCACAGGAAGTGCAGGAAGAGAGGGAGAAAAATGATGGGTCCCAAGGCACCAGGAAGCTGAATTTTCTCTCTGCCACTTGGTCTGTGCTCTGCTTGAGCTCTAGGCACAGGAGAAACTGAGGTCTTCTCATTCAATTACACAGCAGCAGGTATGGCATCCCTTGTGTCAGATTCAGTAGGCTTCGATGTTCAAAATTTTTTAAAACTTCAGTCATAAGAGGTGGCTCACTGCCTCTGGGATGGGGTCTGCTGGGGAAGAGACAGGAAATGGGTGTGGAGATACCATGGACAGCTGAGGGGGCAGGGATCCCATGAGGAATCTCAAGATATTCATGTAGATCACATGCCGTGGAGGCCATAGCATCCCCTCATAGGGAACAATTCCTGAATTCCCTTCATCCCTCACTCAAGCTTCAACTTAAGCAGAAAGTTTGAACTCCACCATCACACATGGGGCATGAACTAGATCTGTTTCCACCCTAGAAGTAAAAAATCCAGGCATGGGAGGTCACTCTCAAGGTCCACATTCACAGCATTCTGATAAGGATCTTTCTTTCACTCTCTCTGGTAGGTAGACCAAGCCTTTGTTAGGCTATTGAGGACAGTGATTTCTTTCTTCAATATCCACTAGATAGATAGGTGAGGATTTCCTCAACTTTCTGTGTTCCAGCCCCACTGATCTTCACCATCCTGAGCACATTGAGCATCCTTTTGTCTTGGAAGCTGTGCTCCTACTCTGTTAGTTGCACATCCGCCCTCCAGGACTATTCATCAAATTAGCCTCCTATCCCTGAGTGTGGTTAGTTCTTCTGTATATCAAGGCCTTCCAGAGAGAACTTATTCTGTCCTTGACCTCACCCAACGCTTCGTAAATTCCAGTGGAAGCCCTTTGTCAAGTCTCCTCCTCCACCTGCTGTCTAAGGTTAGCGAAATCATGGATCATATGTGCAAGTGAATTCAGCTGTACATGACTTCCCAGTCCTGAAGGGACCGTGGAGTCTTCTGATCCAAGGTCAGTCCCAGTGTTTGAGACTTCAGTACATTAGGGTTGAGGTTCAGGGGTTTATATTTTTGAAGCCTCTGAGTGATCTCAGCATGCAGCCTGTGTAGAGCTCTATTCCCATAGAGGAATAGCATGTACCCTGTCATGAGTTGCACTTGAGAGCAGGGCTCTCCTTGGCCTTCACCACATCACTGCTCCAGGGGCTGGGCTTTGGGTGAGTCAAACTGAGGCTGTTGATTAGAACTACCTGGAGAGGGCTTCCTAGTGCTGAGACGTGTCCCTTTTTCAGTCTGGTGTGACAATCCAGGTGGGACCCAAATAGCAGCAGTTCTGAAGTTTTGGGTGGTTCTAATGTGTGTGCCCTGGATGTAGAAGCTCGGGTTCTGCCAGCTTTTCTTTCCTTACTTTCCTTATATTTTTCTCCCTGAGAGACTGGGTATCCTATGATTTGGATGCTATTCCTTCTTAAAAAGTCAGAGTTCTCTAAGTCTTGTATCATGAGGTTTTGCCTTTCTCTTTTTCCTCTTCATTTATTCTCCATAATTTTATCTCTTATATCACTGGCTCACTGCTCTACTTCATCCATTCTTGCCATCATGGCATACTTTCAAGATTGCATCTCGGTTATAGCATTCTTAGTTTTAGCCTGACTACATTTCACTTTTTATCTCTGCAGAAGGGGATTCTCTGGTGTCCTCTATGCTTTTTTCAACCTTAGCTAGTATTATCATGGCTCTAAATGCTACTTCAGACATCTTACTTATATCTGCGTTAAGTCCTGGGATGTCCTTTCTTTTGAGGTGAATTGTTTTGTTTTTTCACTTTGGAGGAAGAAAAAAAAACCTTGAAATTAAAAACAAAACAAAACAAAAATCAAAGGACGCTAGATCCTAGGCACTTCAGTCTGCTTTGAAAGAAGCTTAATAGAATAAAGAAAAAGGGGAAAGGAAAGAAAATCTTCAAAAATTAAAAAAACAATAGAATAAAGAATGAAAGAATAAATTAAAAATAAAGTATTTCTGTATCCAAGGAAGAGAAAAGATGGGGGGGAAAATAGAACTTAAGCAAAAACAGAAGCAAAAAAACCCCAAATGAACCAGCAAACAGAATGAAACCTAATGAAGTTACATCCAGTTTCCCCTAGAACTGAAACTAGGAGGCTCTCTATAGTCCACTATAGAGTCCACTAAACAGATGGAGTGACTTGTGCCCATCTTCTGGGGGATGTGCTTTGGAGGGTGTAGTTGGGAGGAGTTTGGTGTAATGGTTCAGTTCTCCACTAGGTGGCCTTGCTGAGCTTACTGGGGTGGATCAGCATGCCTGTGTACATGCATGTGTGCAGGAGAGGTAGAAATGTCTTCACCCAGCTCCCTAGTCTCTGGCGCAAGAATTTTGCACACTCCCCAACCCCTGATCAAGCTTCTTTGTTTCAGGCCTCCATCTACTTCCTGCCTCTACCCTGCCCATGACCAAGCCTGCTGTCTGCCAGACAGTGCCTCCTTCCAGAGTTTTATATCAGATGGGGTTGTTTCAAAACCCCACACTTCAGAGAACCCTGTGGCTTGGACCTGCCCTGATTCTCTGGGGGAGGGTCTTGCTGAACAATGGCCAGTGCTAGCTTGCTCCGGAGTACATTTGTCTGATTGTAGAGTGACCGGTTCAGAGATTTGGCCAATTACAACACAGAGCTGGTGCCAGGTTTGACCACACTCTGGCGTCTTTGTCCCAATACCAGCAAACATGGCTACTCCCTGGGGTCTGCTGGGACACTTGCCTCTTGGGGACACTGTATGGCATCTACTAAATTCACTCTAAGCAAGGGAACTGCTTCTCCCCATGTGGCACGCAGACCCCTCAGACCATGCTGCCTGCTTCTGGAGGTTCACCCTGCTTCCTCACCAGAGCACTGTCAGGCAGTGAGGTCTGGAACTTCAGACTCTGTGTTCCACTGTTTATAGAATCCTAATAGTATTGAAACCCTCTCGTTTCTCCCTGTCAGTGTTTTTGGGGAACTGATTACTCAGTCCCTGTGAATGTTTTCACTTGTTCTCTTCAGCTATTTTTGGGAGAAGTGTTTTTTTCTTGCACAATCCCAATGGACTAAACTCTCCCCCTTTCTCTGTTCTCTCTGCAAAAACAGCTCCCTAACCTTTGTGGCTTTTCTCTCCTCCAGTTCACCTCTGCATCTGTGTACCTGCTGAATTTTGTGCTCAAGTTTTGCAGATGATTGTTTTAACCCTCGTATCAATCTCCTAGGTGTTCAAAATGGCTTGGCACAGATAAAGCTGCATTTCAGGGATGAGACAAGTTCAGGGTCTCCATGCTGCTCTGCCGTCTTCTCTCCCTGAGAGACTGAAGAGAACGTTATAAATGTCAGAGCAGTTCAGGGAAGAGCACAAGGGCCAGACCTAGAATTCTTCCTGAGATTGACTCTGGAGGAATACTGCATTTGATGAGGTGACTTTTCAAATGTTTGATTGTCATCTTGAGGACATGTGAGGAAATGCTCCTGTTCATCCTTGAACCTTATGGCAAATCCTCATTGTAATGGAAATGGTTTGACTTTTTAGAATAAAACAATTTCAGCAGAAATGTAAGAAGTTTATTTCAATGTGTTTACACAAAGTATTTAAATTCTTGGCTGAATACTTGAATACAAAGGGTACTATCTTGGTATCCTATGGCCAGAATACTAGATGTGAATGAGCATATACTGGATTTTCCTGGAGGAAGGTCTTCATGGGTCTGAACCATGGGTGCCTGGGAGCCCAGGACATGGCTGCAGTGTCACAGAAGTGACTTGGAGGCATTTGGAGAGATGGAGTCACTGTATGTTCCTGTAAGGCAGAAGGAAAACTATATTGTAAGATACGGGGAAAGAAATTAGAGCAAAGAGAAAAACTGAGGAATTTGCTCCTCATTTAAATCTGTGATCAGAGACTGAGGTAGTTGAGATGGAGCTGCAGACAGGGAGCTCAGACACACAGAGGGACCATGTCTGTGTTCAGGGCGAGCCCCAGCCTGACCCTCTTCCAGAGGAGCCTTGCCTCTCCCCCTGTAGGACTCTCCAGCCCTTTGGTGACCCTGGTACCCCCTGGTGGAAGCTGGTACCTCTCTCAGGTCTCGGCGGAAGGCTGGGGACAGGTGGCTCTTAGTTCTGGGTTCTCTTGGTCAGAGCAGCATCATGTTCACTGCTGACTCCTTGATGCTTCATGATTTCTGACAGTATCTAGTTATCTCTTGAGGCCTCTGGGTGGATGGGTAGGTGGGGGAGGGTATCTACCTGTCAGTGTTCGTACAGTCACCCCCAATACCAAGAGAAAGGGACCCAGGTTCTGGTGTAACTTCAGCAGCTGTCCTCTGTGCCCTTAAGGAGTCTTTTGAAAGGCCTTCACGTAGAGTCCAGTCTAACCAATTTCAAGTACCAGTGTCTACTTCCACAGACCTGCCCTGGGAGATGTAGTTTAACTGCATTTAAACTCCGCAGATGTGCCTGCATCCACCCCTATCTTTGACTAATCTGTGGGTGCATTGCCCCCCACTGGTCCTAGCAAAGTCTCTGCCTAGGCTTTGACACCCAAGACAGAGGGTCTGCGTTCTGGATTCATGGCCACTCACAAGCGCCCTCTAGCGACCACAAAGTTATCTCAGTTCTCAAAGTTCATGTTCTGAGCAAGAAGACCGTAATTGTCCAAAGACTAAATTGTTTGGACTAAACTTATTAGTAATAGGATAGGAAACCATTGTGTATGATTTTTGAAGAGGACTAGAGTAAGCTGGGATGTATATTGGGAGGAAAAAGCGTTTACACTACTTGTGAGGCATGTGGAAAAACGGATGTAAAACCGTGTAGCCTTGACATATGTGCACGGTTGTATACGCGACACAGAAATATCCTACTGAAGCAGCTGCAGCTCAGTGTTGTAGGAGGAGGAGGCCTGAAAGTTCTAAATGAAAGGACGAGGCTGCCCTCCTAGAAAATGCTGAAGGCAGGATTGAAAGACTGTTCTCTCTGATATACACGTTGTTCCTTGAGCCTGTGAGCACTCAGAATGAACAAGAAAGCAGGATAAGGGTGGCCAATATCAAAGCCCCAGGAAACTGAGCCCCCTCCTGATTCTTCAGCTTCCCTATCTTCCTCCTCCTCCTATTTGGCTACAGGGAGAAAGATTAAGGCTGAGTGTCCATTCCAAAGTTTATTCATGACCTCGACCTTGGATAAAGAAAAGTTCATGGGTACAGGGACTATGCTAATACCTTGTCTCCCAAATGGAGTCAGAATCCATGTCCCACACAATCTCAAAGTCTCCAGATCTGGTTCAGAGTTAATGAAGGGTCTACTTAGATCCTGTGGAGAGAGGAGTTTCTCCTGAGTGAAGTTCAGGAGACTGGCTTGAAGGTGACTAGGGGAAGACTCGGGCCCTGGGTGCCAGGCTGGGCCCTAGAGGTCTTCATCACATGTCACTTACTCTCCAGGGCCCTGGTCATGTTTAACGTTCAAGATCCTGAGTGATGTAGCAGTCAAGGTCAGACTTCATTCAGCCAGATTTGCCCCTGAATCCACAGGGCCTGCGGTTGATGATTATGACCCATCCCACTGGCTTGGGAACTGGTTCTAAAGTTGGAATCCCATGTGAATATACAGCAGGCAATACAGACTCTCAGGACCTTGTTTTTGTTTCCACTTGGAAAGCGGTGTGATCTGCCTAGCTCACCCTCAGGCAGTGTTCCTTCAGTTGTCTGAGGATGACCCTTCCAGACGTGACAGAGCTCTGGGATGTAGTGGGATTTCTGATGATCTTGGAGGATAGGCCAGAGATTTCACTTGCCTCTTGTTTTACTGACGTTCTGGTTCCACTTACCTTCTCTTCAGTCCACATCACCCAGTGTCTGATCAACAGCCCCAGACATGTTGGGAGGTGTGTTTTGAGGGTGCTCCCCACTTTTCACAGGGTGGCTGCTTGCATGGGTCTGAGCTCGAGGCCTGGCAGTGTAGCCATTGCCATCAGCCTCCCTTTCCCTCTGCTGAGAGGTGTCTCTGGAGTTCAGGGATGGTGGATTTCCAGGGCTGTCTGTGGATGGAGTCAGGACCAAATAGGCCACTGTCTTTGTCAACTATCTCCAGTATTGGGTCCTTTATCCTTTTTGCCAGTCCTTGCACCCTGCTCTTGAGCTGGGCTTTGACTGGAAAACTGGGAGAGGGTGGGCTGTGGACCAAAGGGAATAGGGAAATTAGGGAAATTTTCACAGTCCCATGTTTATACATGTATCCGTGAACTCCTTAACGAACCAGGATTCAAACTCCACATCTATAAATTTGGCTTAATCTGGATACATCTTGAAAGTGTTCTCAACACTCATTTATAGTCTCTTCTTTAGACACTAGGGTGTTCTCTTTTCCTCTAATATGGATATAAAACTCCCATCTGATTGGCCTAGCATGAGTGATCCCAGTGAGCTATCTGTGGCTGTTTCTATGGAAAGGTCCTGTGGGCTTCAGGACCTTCCTTGACCTTCTAGAAGGTCCTCCAGTGTTTCTTCAACAGTTACCCCCGACTTGGAAGGTAGGGTACCACTCTGCCCATATGGTCTGACTGGCAGAGACCACTTGACATCTACTTAGCCCCTAGTGAGTGCTCCTTTGCCAGTGCTCCTACCTTGAGATATCTCAACCCCCTCATTTCCTGGAAGAAGGCAGGATGAAATGTGCCCTTAGTCTGGTGTCATCAGGAGGTCACAACACCCTAGCCAGTCTGTGATACTTTGGCGTGCTTAATGAGGTCACAGGGCATACAATTGTCTGTATGGGCCTGTGGCAGATGGGAAAATATGAATGGGTGGCTGCCTGCCTCAGGAGATCCACTCATGATGGCTTCAGGCTGCACAGAGGAACCCCAGGAATGCAATGCCTGGATCCCTTGGGGGTGCCTGGAGCTGCTCCTCCCATACAAGCCCTGTATAAGAGCCTCAGAGGGCTGGCCATGGTTGGGTACCTGAAGCCCCTGGGCATCTGCTCCAGTTTCTAATGGCCCCAGCCTGACTTATGGGGAAACAGCCACTGAACCTGGGTCTGAGCTCCTCAATCACTGTGAGGTATGCTGGGCATTTTTCTATCTGTAGCTAACTATCAGATAACCTTATGTATATGTCTTTTTTGAAAACTTCTCCAAGGAGCAGGATTGACAGAATGGGAGAAAGATGATAGACCTCAAATTATCAATAGCCTCATTCCACATTGTCCCTTGGCCTGTGTCTACTCTGGAACCTCCTTTCCCCCCCCTCCCCCACACCCACACCAGGGTCCAGGTAGAATCCAGGATCATCTTACTGGATTTCAAATTGTATTTTCTGCACACTGGATTTGGGGATGGGGAGTAGTGAGTACATAACTGACTTTTGTTTCCCTCAAGCTGAATCAAAGTCTGATTTCCAATGGTTAAGCGCTTGATCAGGTTCAGGGCAGTGGAGGTTCCTGGTGATGGTAAAGGATCTTCCATGCAGAAACATGATGGAGTGAGAATGACAGGGTGATGGGTGCCAGGCCCCCAGGATACAGAGCTGCCTCCCTTTCTCTTGCGCTCCCTGTTTCAAAAATCTATCTTCCAAATATTTTTTTATTTCAGTATAACTGACAGTGTTTCACATGTATACTATAGTAATTTAGCAATTCCATTGTCACCCAGTGCTCATCATGATATGTGTCCTTTTTTAAATTTCTAAAAAGTTTATTTTTGAGAGAGCATGAATAGAGGAGGCAAAAAGCGAGAGGGAGACACAGGATCTGAAGTAGCTCCAGGCTCTGAGCTGTGAGCACAGACCCTGATGCAGGGTCAAACCCACTAACCCTGAGATCCTTCCCTGAGCTGAAATCGGATACTTAACCAACTGAAACAGCTGATCTCTTTACTCTTAATCTCCATCACCTATTCACCTGTCTTCTCACCCACCTCTCTTCTGGTAACCATCAATTTGTTCTTTATAGTTAAGAGTGTTTCTTGGTTTGTCTCTTATCCTTTTGGTTTTGTTTCTTAAATTTCACATATGAGTGAAATCATGTGGTATTGGTCTGTCTTGGACTTCACTTAGCATTATACTTTAGCTCCATCCATTTCGTTGCAAAGGGCAATTCTTTTTTTTTTTTTTTAATAGTTTATTGTCAAATTAGTTTCCACATAACACTCAGTGCTCATCCCCACAAGTGTCCTCCTCCATGCCCATCCCCCCCTCCCCCCACATCCATCAGTCCTCAGTTTTTGTCAGCATTCAAAAGTCTCTCATGGTTTGCCTCTCTCCCTTTCCCCCACCATTTCCGCCCTTCTTCTCCCCCTTGTTCCTCCGTCAAGTTCCTCCTAATCCTCCTATACGTGCAAACATATGATATTTGTCCTTCTCTGCCTGACTTATTTCGCTCAGCATAACACCCTCAAGGTCCATCCATGTTGCTACACATGGCCAGATTTCATTGTTTCTCATTGCCATGTAGTATTCCATGGTATAGATAAACCACATCTTCTTGATCCATTCATCTGGTGATGGACACTTAGGCTCTTTCCATGTTTTAGCTATTGTGGAGAGTGCTGCTATGAACATTGGGGTACATGTGCTCCTATGCATCAGCATTTCTGTATCCCTTGGGTAAATTCCTAGCAGTGCTATTGCTGGGTCATACGGGAGTTCTATTGTTAGTTTCCTGAGGAACCTCCACACTGTTTTCCAGAGGGGCTGTACCAGTTTACATTCCCACCAACAGTGTAGGAGGGTGCCCGTTTCTCCACATCCTCGCCAGCATCTAGAGTTCTCTGATTTGCTCATTTTAGCCACTCTGACTGGCGTGAGGTGGTATCTCAGTGTGGTTTTGATTTGTATTTCCCTGATGAGGAGGGATGCTGAACATCGTTTCATGTGTCTGTTGGCCATCTGGATGTCCTCTTTGGAGAAGTGTCTGTTCATATCTTCTAGGGCAATTCTTTTTTATGGCTGAATGGTATTTCATTGCAATTTATGTGTATATAGACCAACTTACCTTTATCACCTCACTTGATGAATGCTTGGCCTGACTTCATAATATGGTTATTAATGCTGCTATTAACGTAATGTTTTATATTTGGCTCAATATTCTTGTGTCCTTTGAGTAAATACTAGTAGTGCTATTACTGGATTTTTATGTATTCCAAAATATACCTAATATCTTGAACTTCCATACTATCTTCCACAATGGTGCACCAGTTTGCATTCCCCCCAATGGGGCAAGAGGATTTCTGTATCTCCCCATCCTCACCAACACTTGTTTCTTGTGTTGTTGATTTTTTAGCCATTCTGACAGGTGTGAGGTGATATCTTCCTGTGTTTTTTTTTTTTTAATTTTTTTAATGTTCTTATTTCTAGAAGAGAGACAGCGTGAGCAGGGGAGGGTCAGAGAGAGAGAGGGAGTCACAGACTGAAACAGGCTCCAGGCTCTGAGCTGGCAGTCAGCACAGAGCCGACGCGGGGCTCGAACCCACGAACCGCGAGATCATGACCTAAGCGAAAGTCGGACGCTTAACCGACTAAGCCACCCAGGCGCCCCATACTCTTTTTCCATTGGATATGCTTTCCTGCTTTGTTGAAGATGGGTTTACCATATAGTTGAGTCCATTTCTGGGTTTCCTATTCTGTTCCATTGATCTATGTGTCTGTTTTTATGCCAGTACCATCCTGTTCTGATGACTACAGTTTTATAATCTAGCTTGAAATCTGGAATCGTGATGCCTCCAATTGTTTTCTTTTTCAGAATTGCTTTGGCTATTGGGTCTATTCTGGTTCCATACAAATTTTAGGATTGTTTGTTCTAGGTCTGAAGAAGGCTGGTGGTAATTTGATAGGGACTCTACCAAATGTGTAGATTGCTTTGGGCAGTATAGATACCTTAACAACGTTTGTTCTTCCAATTCATGAGCATGGAATGTTTTTCTATTTCTTTGTGTCCTCTTCAATTTCATGTCCTCTAGTTTTCAGAGCACAGATCTTTTACCTCTTAGGTTTACTCTTAGGTATCCTATTTTTGGTGCCCTTACAAATGGGATGGATTCCTTGATTTTTTTTCTTTTAAATTATTGGTGTATAGAAATGAAACAGAATTCTGTATGTTGACTTTATATGCTGTCACTTTGTTGAATTCATGTATCAGTCTAGCAATTTTTTGGTGGAGTCTTTCCTATTTTCTTCATAGAATATTATGTCCTCTGCAAATAGTGAAAATTTGACTTCCTTCTTGCCAATTTGGATGTGTTCGATGGCTGTGGCTAAGGCCTCCAGTGCTAATTAAATAGTAATGGTGAGAATGGACATCTTTATTTTGTTCCTGACTGTAGTGGAAAGGGCTCTCAGTTTTCCCTATTGAGGATAATATTATCAATACTCGATAGGTCTTTCATATGTGGTCTCTATGATGAGATATTTTCCATCTATCGCTACTTTGAGGGTTTTTATCAACAATGGAGGCTATATATATATATGTGTGTGTATATATATATATATTTTTACAAATAGTTTATTGTCAAGTTGGTTTCCATATAACACCCAGTGCTCATCCCCAGAATTTGGAGGCTATATTTTGTCAAATAACTTTTCTGCATCTGTTGAGAGGGTCATATGGTTCTTACCCTTCTATTAACTTGGTGTATCCTGTTGACTGATTTGCAGAAACACCCCTGCAGCCCAAAAATAAATCCTACTTGATTGTGGTCAAGAATTCTGTTAATGTATTGTTGAATTTGATTCGCTAATACTTCATTGAGAATTTTTACATCTGTGTTCACCAGGGATATTGGCCTGTAATTCTCCTTTTTAGTGGGGTCTTTGTCTGGTTTTAGAATTAAGGTAATGCTGTCATCATAGGATGAGCTTGGAAGTTGTGCTTCCATTCTTTTTTTTTTTTTTCCTTTGAAACCGTTTAAGAATAGGTATTAACTCTTCTTTAAATGTCTGCTAGAGGGGCACCTGGGTGGCTCAGTTGGTTAAGCATCCGAGTTCGGCTCAGGTCATGATCTCATGGTTTGTGGTTTCCAGCCCCACATCGGGCTCTGTGCTGACAGCTAGCTCAGAGCCTGGAGCCTGGCTTCAGATTCTCTCTCTCTCTCTCTCTCTCTCTCTGACCTTCCCCTGCTCATGCTGTCTCTTTCTCTCTCTCCCTCAAAAATCATTAAAAAAATTTTTTTAAAAATATCTGCTAGAATACCCTTGGGAAGCCATCTGGCCCAGGACTCTTGTTTGTTGGGAGACCTCTGATTACTGCTGGTTATGGGTCTGTTCAAATTTCCCATTTCTTCCTGTTGCGTTTTTCCTAGTTTTGAGTTTCTAGGAACTTCTCCATTTCTTCCAATTGCCCAGTTTGTTGGCATATGTTCCATTGTTTGTATTTCTATGGTGTTATCTCCCCTCTTTCATTGGTGATTTTTATCTATTTGAGTCCTTTTTTCTTTTTGGTAAATTTGGCTGGGGTTTTACCAATTTTATTCTTGAACCAACTTAGTTTCATTGGTCATTTGTTTATCATTTATTTCTGCCCTACATTATTCTGGCTTGAGGCTTTATTTGCTGTTCCTTTTCTAGCTTTCTTAGATGTAAGATTAGGTTGTATATTTCAGACCTTCTTGCTTCTTAAGATAGGCCTGTATTACAATATGCTTGCCTTTTAGGATTGCCTTTGCTGCGTCCTAAACCATCCTCACTTTCAGTCTGCAGTTGTCTTTAGGTCTGAAATGAGTCTCTCGTAGGCAACACGTAGATAGGTCTTGTTTTGTTTTTTGTTTTTTGTTTTTTTCTTTTTAATCCATTCGGACACTATGTCTTTTGAGTATTGAGTCCATTTAAATAATGAGAGACATTTAAATGCAAAGTAATTACTGATATTGCCATTTTGTTCTTGTAGTTTTTCTCTGATCCTTTCTTGCTCTTTCATGATTATCTGTCCAAGTATATCACTAGATTTCTTTGTCTTCATTCCTTGGATATCTATTACTGGATTTTGATTTGTGGTTATTAGGTTTGTACGTAACCTCTGTAAAGTTGATAGTCACCTATGTTCAAACCCATTCTTCACTCCTCTCCATATCTTAGGTATCTGGTGTCATATCTTCTATCTTCTATCATGAATCCCTTGACTTATTTTTACAGAAATATTTACTTTTACTGCTTTTATGGAATTTTTACTTTTCATACTCTCACTTATGGCCTTTCCTTTCTACTTAAAGTCCTCTTTAATATTTCTTATAGAGCTGGTTTAGTGATCATAAACTCCTTTAACTCTTCTTTCTCTGAGAAACTCCATCTCTCCTATTCTGAATGATAGACTTCCTGGATAGTTTTCTTGGCTGCAACTTTTTCCTTTCAGTACTTTGAATATATCCTGTCACTCACTTCTGGCTTGCAAAGTTTCTGTTGAAATCCAATGATAGCCTTATGGAATTTTCCTTATATATAACAATCGTCTTCACTCATGCTGCTTTTGAAATATCTTCTTACCTTTTTGCCATTTTAATTACCGTGTATTGGTATGGGCCCCTGGTTGACTTTTTTGGTGGTGTGTGTGTGAGGTTGGGGGAGGGAAGGGTGATCTGTGCCTTCTGGATCTGGATACGTTTCCTTCCCCAGATTAGGGAAGATTTCAGTAACTATTCCTTGAAATTTTCTGCTCCCCTTTTTATCAGGGATTCCTTAATGTGTATGTTATTACACTTGATGGAATCGCTTTGAATATTATTCTTGAAGACTATTCTCACTTTGAATACTTTTTTCCTCTCATTTGCTCAGCCTGATTTCTTTTCATTCTATTTTCCAGGTGGTCATTAATTCATTTCTCTGCTTCTAGCCTGCTATTCTATCAAATGTATTTTAAATTTCATTTATGTGTTCATCAGACTAGGTTTTTTTTTTTTTTTACAAATAGTTTATTGTCAAATTAGTTTCCACATAACACTCAGTGCTCATCCCCACAAGTGCCCTCCTCCATGCCCATCCCTCCTCCCCCCCACATCCATCAGTCCTCAGTTTTTGTCAGCATTCAAGAGTCCCTCATGATTTACCTCTCTCCCTTTCCTCACCATTTCCCCCCTTCTCCCCCTTGTTCCTCTGTCAAGTTCCTCCTAATCCTCCTATACGTGCAAACATGATATTTGTCCTTCTCTGCCTGACTTATTTCGCTCAGCATAACACCCTCAAGGTCCACCCATGTTGCTACACATGGCCAGATTTCATTGTTTCTCATTGCCATGTAGTATTCCATGGTATAGATAAACCACATCTTTTGATCCATTCATCCGTTGATGGACACTTAGGCTCTTTCCATGTTTTAGCTATTGTTGAGAGTGCTGCTATGAACATTGGGGTCCATGTGCTCCTATGCCTCAGCATTTCTGTATCCCTTGGGTAAATTCCTAGCAGTGCTATTGCTGGGTCATACGGGAGTTCTATTGTTAATTTCCTGAGGAACCTCCACACTGTTTTCCAGAGGGGCTGTACCGGTTTATATTCCCACCAACAGTGTGGGAGGGTGCCCGTTTCTCCACATCCTCGCCAGCATCTAGAGTTCTGATTTGCTCATTTTAGCCACTCTGACTGGCGTGAGGTGGTATCTCAGTGTGGTTTTGATTTGTATTTCCCTGATGAGGGGGGATGCTGAGCATCGTTTCATGTGTCTGTTGGCCATCTGGATTCATCAGACTAGTTCTTAAAATCTTTTAAGAGTCTCACTGATGTCCTCTACTCTTAAGTTCAGGGAGTATCATTATGATCATTACTTTAAATTCTCTTCAGGCATATTATCTGTTTAGGTCTCTGCTATGGTTTTATCTTGTTCTTTCATTTGGGACCTATTTCTTTGTCTCCTCATCTTAATTCTGTGTCTTTTCCTATGTTGGGAAAGTCAGGTAGGTCTCCTCTCGAAGGTGGTGATCTTATGAAGAGGTTCTGTAGTGCCCTACATACAGTTCAGTGTCCCCTGTTCACCAGGACCTGGGGCTGTAGGGAGTGTCACTTCTGTGTTTCTGTTCTGCCTTTGAGTCCTGGCTTCTTTTTCCTTCAGTGCAGTTGTTAGCAGAGGATCTCTCTGCCTGTTGGCAATGTTTGGTTCCCAGCCAGATGGGGTGACTTTTGAGCAAGGTGTGTGCTGGTCTGGTTGTGAAATGTGACCTGCCAGAACAAAGGCCCTATAAAAGGTGCGGGTCCAGAGACCTGATGCTGGCAAGGTTTGCACCAGTCTTTTGGGAGATGGAGAATGCATTACCAGGACTGAGGCATGTGAGACTGGAAAGGGCAGATCTGCTAAAGCACAGGGTGGGTGTAGCTTAAGTAGCAACTTAGTGAGTGTGGGTGCCATGTTGGTTCCTCTAGCTGTCTGTGTGCAGGGGAGGGAAGTGGTGTCTGCTCTCCTCTCCCCATGATCCCTGTCTCTCCAGACCTCATGCCGATAGGAGTAAATCATTCACCCTCCTTTCTGCCCTTTGGGTTTTTCAAACTGCTGCATCCACGCTCTATTTTCCAGGCTTTTTATTCTGTCTCTTTAAAGGCAGACACTCTGCTTCCTAATGCCCTCAGAGCCAAGCCAGCTGACTTTTAAAATTCCAGGCTTTAAGTCCTGCTGGCTCTAAGAACTCATTAGGTTCAGCCCCTCACTTTCAAAGCCAAATGATCTGGGGATTCATCTTCCTTGTCCAGGTATCCTGGTGTGATAGTTTTTCACCCTTCTGTGTCCCTGGCTCCCTCCCCATGGCCACATCCCTTTGGCTCCCAAACCCATGTTCATCCTTTCCTACCCTCCTTGTGGCCTCTTCTCTACCTTTAGTTGTGGAGTTTGTTCCGCCAGCCTTGAGGTCACTTCTCAGGTTATTTACACTGATGTGTTACCTAATTTTATTTATGGGATGAGGTGAGCTTAGGGTTCTCCTATTCTGCCATCCACCCATAGAGCACCCCAGTCTCCTTTTTTTTTTTTTTTTTTTTTTTTGGGNCAAAATTAGATGATTTAATTACATTTCACTGTTTAGCATTTTACTGGGTTTGGGAAAGAGCAGGTGTGTTGGGATTTCATCTTTCCAAATAGATTCCAGTCCAGAATGTGGATGATAGGAAGGGGAGATGAGCTTTGGGTGCTCCTGAGAGAAAGGCAGGACCGGGCATGGTCATGACCATGCAGAGTTCCAGGATCAGGCCTTTCCTGATGAGACCTGTGGATGCTCCACATAGATCACATTTGGGGTAACAGAACTCTCCAAATGGAAGGTGGGTGGTGATGGACTGGAGCTGGTACCTTGAGATGGAGGACAGCTGCATTTTCAGGGAGGACCTGAGAGACCAAGGCACATAGAGAGCTCTTGAAGTCACTACTTACCTTCTTCCTGAATCTTTGCCTAGCCCTGGCCACTCCCATGGGCCATGTCCACTCTGAACAAGTCCAGGGAAAAAGTCCTTCAAGGCCAATGCTTTGTTTGGTAGGTTAACACATTTTAATGAAATTAAATCATTAAAAACAAAACAAAACCTTTTTATGCACATTCACAAACCCTTAGCCTTCTGGGGATTGTAAAGAAAGCAGTGGGAACATATCCTTATGTAGATTAGTTGGAATTTAAAGCCAGAGATGAAGATTTTGCATTTGCAACTTAAACCCCATCAGCTTCTTCGTTAGTCCTCTTCCTCAGGTGACCAAGGTCAGCCTTGTCCCTGCTTCCTGTGAAGTGCCTGGTTTTCTGTCCTGCAGACATCTTAGTACAATAATGGCCTGAAGCCCTGGGCAAAGCTCTGGTGAACGACTGGCTATATTTCCTTCCAGGGTGTCAATCCTGTGAAATCAGTCTGACTTACAGTACTTAACCAGAAAACAAAGCCAATAACATTTAAGGGCACCAAATTCTCCCAGTCCCAACAAGTAAAATGTCCGATGCTGACTTCTAAAATCAGCAGGCACACAACCCCCTACAAGCAGAATTAGTGGGAAATGGCAGAGGGTGGAAGAAGTAGGACCTGAAAGCCTCTCTGACCACAGCAGTCTATTTATCAAGTATGTAGGGAGAGTATGAGCACAGGAGGTAGGACAAGAACATCAGGACTTAAGCGGAATACTAGAGATGCAGAATAGAGTGGGGGATCCCACAGATCAGAGCAGGCCCATGGTCCCCTTAACATCAGGAATGTTGCAGGACCAGCCCAGGAAGGTGTCAGGAGCAGCATGTAGCAGCTTCATGTGCTGGAGCCTCACTGCTGAGTCTATCCCCAGCTCTCAGAAGTACAGCTGGGTCAAGGAGGCTACCATCTGCTCTGCCAATGAGTAATCGTATCATCCACCAGGCATGTCTTGAGGATCAAATGCATCTATATTTGTAAAATACAGAGAACCACACATAACCCATATTTCTCAGTTGGGGAATTGCTTGTGTAATGAGATGAAAGACCAGTGACTTCCCATCTACACACAGGAAGCTGCCTCCCTGGACGTGCCTTCTTGTTTATTCCTTAGTTTTCCCTGTGATACCTCTCTTGGCAGCAACTAGGATGCCTCAAGAGCTCCTAGAGCTGATACTTACTGATTTTTCTGGAATTTGAGGAGTCCAGAGTTCCTGAGTGTAGAAATGTGTTTGCTGTCCTTGGCGTCTGGTTGTCTGTTGCAGGTGGAAGCCCAGTCACTAGTAAAGGTCTTGGATGTGATAATGAGACCTGTCCTATACACAGAATGGCCAGTCAGCCCACAGGACAATTCCCTCTAGAACTGGTGTTGTGCCCTGGGAGTGAGCCTCAGTTCCAGGGAGAAGGTCTGAGAGGAGTCTCCGTGCTCCCACATACCCTGATCTGTGCTCCTCTTTTGTTCCCCTGAGTCTGGGCATCTTGCACTGCAAAGGAAGAGAGCTTCTATCTCACCCACCTGACTGAATCAGGCCAATCCATGAATCCTGTGGTTAAGGACTCAGGACTTCAGTTACATTTCCTAAATCATTTACCCTGAACTAGGTTTTGACTGGGTTCCTAGGAGAGTGTGTCTGATCACAAATAGGGCAGTGATTGTGTGCTTATGGGCTCCACTCTTCAAATTGCAACATGAGAGGTTATGGTGTTTGTAGAAATGCACACCCTGATACCTGAAGTCTCTTAGGGAAATAATTTCCAGGGTTTTGACTCCATGACTTATGATCTGAAAGCTATGATGGGTAAGGAATCTGTGCAGGAAGAGAGAAGGCAAGAAGGATGATGGATCCCAAGACCCCAGGAAGCTGTCTTCTCCCTGCCCCTTGGTTTCTATGTTTATGTTCCCCACTCTCCAAGCCCCAGACACAAGCAAGAACTAGATGTTGTCTTGTTCAATTGCACATCTTACTTTCATTCTGTGGGGTATGGGGCTGTGACCTCTCATCACGTGCAGGGGGGGGGGTGTTCAGTGTTCAAATTGTCTTAAAGTCAGGGTCAGAATAGTCCTCAGAAGTAGCTGACTGTCTCTGGGGTGGGATCTTCTGGGAAAGAGGCAGGAAATAGGTGTGGAGATACCATGGACAGCTGAAGCGAAGGGGTTCCCATCAAGGACATTAGGATGTTCCATGTAGATCACATGGGAAGGAGGGCTACAGCATCTTAGGAAACAACTCCTGAATTTCTTTTATCCCTCACTCAGCTTCAACTTAAGCAGAAACCCTGAAATTCTGGAATATACTTAGTATGAACTAGATAGTCTTTCTACACTAGAACTAAAAAGTCCTGGCATGAAGTCACTTCCATAGACAACAGCCATAGCATTCTGATGGAGACTTTGCTTACATGTACCTGGTATGTGGACCAAATCTCTTTGAAACTTTCCAGGACAGCAGTTTCTTCCATGTCTGTGTGTTTAGATAGATCAGATCAAGCTGGTTTCCCTCCATTATCCATATTCCAGGCACAGTAATCTTCTGCACCATCCTTACTATACGGAATTGGCTTTTGCTCGGCAGCTCTGCTCCTTCAGTTAGTTGCACATCACTGATCAGGGCCATTCATCAAGCTGGCTCCTACCCCTGACTGGGGTATTCATCACCCTGTGCATAAAGGCCATCCAGGCCGTGACCCCTTATAGGATGTTCCTCCTTTGCCTGTCATTGACCCTCAACCCGCAGTTAGTAAATTCCAATGCAATTTCTTGGTCAAGTCCACTTGTCCCACTGCTCTGCAAGATCTGTGATCTCTTGGATTTATGTCTGCATGTGAATTCAGATTGCAGAACAGCTTCTCATCCCTGATGCTGCAGTGGACTCCTCTTTTCAAAGGCCAGTCCCAGTGTTTCAGGGCTATTACATTGTGCTGAGGTACAGGGATTTTTATTTTTTAAAAGACTGGATGATACAGCCAGGATGGAGATCAACTTGCTAGAGGAACATTGTGTATGTTGTCATAAGCTGCACCCGAGAGCAGGGCCTTTCTGGCACCTTCCCAGCTTACTGTACTCAAGGTGGGCAGGGACTTTAGTAACTGAGTCACACCTAGGCTGTGGACTAGAATTAGTGTATCTGGCAAGGCTATCCCAGTGCTGATGAGGGTCCTTTCCTCAATGAATCTGATGTGGTGATTCAGGTGGGGCCCAAATAGCAGTTCTGAAGGTCCCAGGTGAATCTAAGGTACAGTCAAGTGATTTGGGTGATCCCAGTGACATATCTGCAGTTTTTAAGGATGGGTCCTGTGGGCTTCATGGGGCAGTGCTTCATCCAGAAAGTCCTCCTGTGTTTCCTATTCAGTGGTGCCACCTGGTTGGGGAAGTAGGGTACCGCTCTGACCATATGGTCTGTCTGGCAGAGGCTGGTTGGCATCAGCTCAGCCCCAGTGAGCGTTCCTTGGTCAGGTCCACTTCCTGGGGAGATGTCACACACCCTGGTCAGTTGCTAGAGGAAGGTGGGATGAGAAGGAGAATGGACTCTGGCCCATCTTGGAACACAGCACCATGGTGAGCCTTTGATACTTTGGGAACGTTCCATGCTATCACATGGTGCGGAATTGTCCCTGGGTTCCAATGGAAGGTAGAAAAAAGTGGTTCAGTAAGTGTTCAGATTATAAACCTCACCTCAGGATGTCCCCAGCCTACATAGGGAAACCTCAGGGATGCAGGGCCTGGATTCCCTGGTGGTGCCTGGGGCTGCTGCTTCCATACAGTCTCTGCAGGAGAGTTTCAGAATGCTAGCCATATTTGGGTGCTTAGAGTCTATGGGCATCTGTTTCAGTCTCTCAGTACTCCTAGCCAGCCTGGAACCTGACTCCCTTGGAAGTAGCCACTAAGCCTCAGTCTGGGCTCCCCTATCAGGGTGAGGTAGGCTAAGCACTTTTCTTATCTTCTGGCTTCAGAATTAGTGCCTCTCTTGGTCCCAACCTACTTGGACTTATTGGGTGTAGTCTGAAGAAGTTCCATATACAGAAGTCAAGGAGAGACTGAGAAAAGAGGCAGACCACTCCAGATAGTAGGTGGCAGGTTTAATAAACAAGGGAACATATATGAGAGGCTTGTTTTAAGTGGCCACAAGACAAGTTGATCTTGGCACCCACCTGACAAATGTTGGAAGTTTATAGAGGTCCTAAGTTGGTCCAGGCATGCATTCCATTTAATTGTTCTTAACACCTTATACTCAGAAGTTCTGTTCTTAGAACGGTCCCCATAGTAGACATGAGGCAGGGTGTACATTCCAAAGACAAGGGAGAGGTGAGGAGGCTCTGACTGCCCAGCTGCTGGTGGAGGGTCAACCAGGGGCCACTCCTCTTGATCCTCTCCTCCATCCCCTTCCCATCCAGAGGGCTGGCAAACTTTTTTTTTCTTTTGATGGAATTGTTCAACTCCCTGGCAGACCATATATACCCTTTTCCATGGGATTCTTGTCCACTTTGTGTTTCTCAAAGGAGCTGCACCACCAATATCTTTTTTTCTCTTGGTCCAGCTCTGGGTCTAGTCTAGCTCTCATTCCTGACATCTATCCCCTGCCAGTCCCAAGACCTATTGGTTACAGAGAGCACATCATCTTCAAGGAGTTTGAAACTCTGTCCACCTCTGGAAGTTTCCTTTCCAGCTTCTCTTTATCCTTCATCTTGACTTCCCCCCCCCCCCTCCTTGGGGTTAGGATCCTGCCTCAGGTAGTAAGGGGTCTCTGTGAACTTGATGAGTGTCACCTGTGTTCACTGTGGATTGGGTCTCCGTGGTGGGCTAGTCTGCCTTGCTGTGGAGGAGGTGGGGGATGTCTGAGCACTGTCCTCTGGGTCCATCATGTGGCCCGGTGGGACCATCTCATTCCTGTCCTGAGTGTGGCTCATAAAGAGCACGTGGGAAACACTGGAGTCCAGAGGTGTTTTAAATTCCACCTTCTATTCAGGATCTTCCTCTTTGTGAATTTCCCCATGTGGATTTTCCATCAGTTCTTCCTGCTCTTTCACTTTCTTGGAAGTCCTAGCTCAGACCATCTGAAGCAAAGCAAAATACAATGTTTTCACAAAATTGTGAGATCAGTCTCCTTCATAGTACTTAACTTCACCATAGAACAAAGCTAATATTATTGAAAAGCACCAAGTTATCCGAGTCCCAACAAGAAAAATCCCCTATGCCGATGTGCATTTAAAATCAGGTACACAACTCTACAAACAGAATCGGTGGGAAATGACAGAGGGTGGAATCAGAGAAGGGCTTGAAAGCATCTCTGATAAATAGACTGCTATGGTCAAGATGTAGGGAGAGCAGAAGTGCAGGTCGTAGGATAAGGACTCATCAGAACCTAAATGGAATAGAGGAGATGCAGAATAGAGTGAGGGAGCCCACAGATTAGAGCAGACCCACAGTCCCCTTAACCATGCATGTTTCAGGACCGGCCCAGGAAGGTGTCAGAAGCAGTATGTAGCAGCCCCGTGTGCTGAGGCCTTACTGCTGAGAGTCTATTCCCGGCTCTGAGAAGTGCAGCTGGGTCAAGGAGGCTACCACCCTAGTTTGCCAATGAGGGTAGGAATAGCACCGTCCACCAGGCATGGCATGTCTCCAGGATCAAAAACATCCATATTTTTAAAGTACAGAACTGTGCATGGCACATACTTCTTCGATGTAAAATGTGTAATGATCCAGCTGTCTTTCCATAAACCCACAGGAAGCTGCCTCCCTAGACTTCCATTTTTTAGTTTTCCCTGTGGTGCAGCCCTGTTGCTGTCTGGAGATGCATTTAAGGCCCTTAGAACTGACACTACGATTTTCTGGAATTTGGGGAGTCAAGAGTTTCCCCAGCATAGAAATGTGTTTGCTGTCCTGTGTCTGGCTGTATCTGTTGCAGGTGGACACCCAGCTGCTAGTAAAGGGCTTGGATGTGCCTGAGTTTGACCCATTTCATATGCAGGCAGAATGGTCAGCCCACAGTAGGACGATTCCCTTCAGAACTTGTGTCTGCCTTGGGAGTGAGTCCTGGGCATCAAGACCTCAGTTTCGGGAAGAAGGTCTGAGAGGGGAGCCTCAGCACTCCCACATGCCCTGATCTGTACCCATCCCTGAGTCTTGGTATCTTGAACTGCAAAGGAGGACTTTGATCTCACCCACCTGACTGAGTCAGGCCAATCCAGGAGTCCAATGCGGTTAATTTAAGGACTCAGGACTTGAGTGACCTCTCCTAAATCGCTCACCCAATCCAATGCTAGTTTATGAGATCCTGTAACTGAGAGAGGGTATGCCTGACCACAATGAAGGCAGTGACTGCAGAGCAATATTGAGCCTCATGTGCCAACTGCAAAAGTTCTTGAGACAAAAGCATGCTTGATGCACTCAGGAAGACACTGCCTTGGAAACTTTGCTCCATCTGTGTTAGCTGTTCATCACCAACAAATGGCAGTCATTGAGCTGGCTCCTCCTGACTCCAGTGTCAGACACCTTTGCATAGAGGCTTTCTCAGATGAGGACACCCTCATAGCTACTGCTCCCTCAATATGTCCTTGACCTCCGCCAACTCAGTAAATTCCAGCATAGCCTGTTGGTCAAGTTCACCTCTCCCACTGGTCTCCAAGCTCAGTGAAATCATGGATCATGTCTGTAAGTGAAACCAGATGTAGCATTCTACATCTACATTCTACATCAGGGTTTCTCAGCCCTGATGCTACAGTGGACTTCTCTATCTTAAAAGTTCATCTCAGTGATTCAGACTTAATTGTTTTTGGGCTTAAGGCTCCGGGATTTGTTTGTAAAAGTGTCTGGGTGATCCAACACTGTCTGGGTAGAGATCTCCTTTAGAAGAACATCCTACACCTTCTCATGAGCTGCACCTGATGCAGGGGCCTCCTTGGTCCTTCCCACCTCACTGTGCTTCAGGGGGATAAGGGAATTTAGTAACCGAATTCTACCCAGGCGGTAGACTAGAACTTCCTGGAGAGGCTTTCAAAATGGTGATGGGGGTCCCTTTGCAAGGGATTCTGATGTGATGATCCAGGCAGGATCCATCATGTCAGTAGTTCTGAAGGTCTCAGGTGGTTCTAATCCACAATCAGGGTGGAAAAGCTCAGCTTTAAATGGCTCAAGTGGTCAGATTTTTCTGTTTTGTGTGTGTTTTTTTGTTTTTGTTTTTTTCTTGAGAAACTGAAGAGAATCCCTGTGACTTGGGGCAGAGGACCAAGAACACTTAGGAGATTGAGAATGAGATGCCCCACCAGGGGGAGGGGCTCAGACAGGTGACTGCTCTCAAGTCCCAGCAGATCTTCCTGCACCCATACCAGTCATGGACTAATCTGTGGGGTGAACTGTCCACTTCATCAGTTCCTAACAGAGTCCCTTTGGCCTTAGACACACTATAGACGGTCCTGTCTCCAAGAATGTTCATTTTTTTGAAATGTTGCTATTCATAGGCACCCACTAGCTACTGTTCTTTCAAAGCTTGTAATCTTCAGGGTATTTGCCAAAGGACTACAAATATTTTTTCCCCAAAGGATTACAATTCTAATTTTTTGGTAATAGAAATGTGGTGATTGTGTAAAAAAAAAAAAATCTTTTAAGTGAAAGACTAGCTAAGTCAAGATCTTCTATAAAAATCATTTTGCTAGGCTTCTCCCAGGAAATGTACAGAAATAGGTGTAAGATAGTGTATCTGCAATAAAAGAGATACAAATACTTATAAGGATAATCTTATCCCAAAGCTTCTGTTGCTTCAAGAAATTTCAGTCCCAACTTGGAATGGCTGTGAGGATCAATAATGTTAAAGGAAGATGCTGCTTCTGCTAGAAAATGCTGAAGGCAGGATTGAAGACTTTCTTCTCTGAATGTACAAGTTTTCACATGTTGGTCACTGGGCCTCTGAGCACTAATAATGAACAAGAGAGTAGAGGGGGAGGGATGGCAGATCTCCAGGCACCTAGAATCTGAGCTCCCTCTATGTCCCTTGGCCCATTTTTTTTCTCAGTATAATTCTCCGTGCCATCTAAGCCACTAACACCAGGATGAAAAGAGAGGAGGGTCACTTCTTCAATATCACATTTTCATGACCTCGGGTTGTAGAAGGGAAGGAATCATGTGCATATGGAACTGTGACTTCCAAATGTCTCAAGTGTAGAGGGGATCACATTTAAATGGTCTCTAAGTTCAAGACCTGATTCAGAGTTGGGAGAGGTCCACATCTTCTGCTGGGGCATGAGGTCTGCCAGCACAAGTATGGGAAATGAGTGCAGAGATGATCAGGAAGGACCCAAAGTTCATGAAACCCATGAACTTGGGTGTCTTTAATATATTTCACTTGTCTGGGGACTCAGAGCTTGACACTAGGGAACGTGGATGGGCTTGGAGCTGATCCTGGGAAATAGAAGGCTATGTGCACAAGGAATTGCTGAGTGGAAAAGACCCCCTTCAGGGCTGGCTTAAGTGGCCCAAACCCTCCTCCTGGATCACTGTCTCTGAACTTGCCTTCCACAGGGGCTATGGCCACTCTGGAGAAGCTGGCCACAGAGCTCCTCAGCATCTTTGCTTTGGGATCCAATTGTAGAGGAACAAGCTCTGTGTTAAGTCCTTTCCAGTCTCATGAAGACGGGACCATGAGCAGAAGCTGGTCTTCTAATTCTCCACCCTGCTCAAGGCACCGTGTGGTGGCTGGGCCAGCCCATGTTGGTCACTTAAGAGCCATAAAGTTGAATATAGAAGAGACCTACCTGAGGCCTAGGGTCTGCTGCAGGGCTTCTCCATAAGGATGGGACCAGGGTTCATTTGTTGGCTTCCCATAGAGTCCTGGTAAGTCCTGCAACATCATCAGCATCTGGTGACATTGTCACCAGCTCTTCTATATGGCCCTGGGCTTGGGCACAAAGGCATTGTCTTTGTCAGGATGGGATACTTCATCCTTGACTCAAGATGATACTTCTTTCCAAGGATCCCCCATTCTTGTAAGAAACTCTAGATTTCCTGGTCTCTCCAAGGGCTGGCCTGGAAGGGAAAGAAATGTGGACACACCTTGGCATGACTCTGTGTATGAGTGGTTGTCAGGGACCTTCCTTCTACACTGAGGGGGCCCACACGCCTTTATGTCTGCTGGTGGGAGATAAATCTTTAAATTGGAATGTCAGGAACTGGCATCACTGGGAGAAGTAATGTCCAATACGTCTACTCATGGGCATGTCAGGAAGCATCTCTGTGCTTGGATATTGTTTAAGTTTAATAATGAATAGGAGTCTCAAAGCTTTCAGTTAAAAGGACTTTAATTACTGGTCTGGAAGGGCTCTTCCTTTGTTTCAGGGAGTGTCAACTGTCCTCACGAGGGGCCCTATTCACCTTTTAGGTCCCCACGATTTTGTGGACAAAGTCCAGAGCTCCAGGTATGTGGAGTCACAGGCTGGGAGCTCCTCGGGGCTGCCCTGTGGGCTGGGAGGGGAACTGAGGGCTGAGGAAGGTCCTGGGACTAGGACCGGAAATACGGAGAAAAAGAAAAGTGGCTGTTACATTGTTGGGACCAGAAGGAGAAACTTATTTTTCTTCCCTCTGTTAGGGGTTTTTTTTTTTTTTTAAGTTTATTTTTGAGAGCGAGAGAGTGCAAAGAGAATCCCAAGCAGGCTCTGTGCTGCCAGCATTGAGCCCAACACAGGGCTTGATCTCCTGACCCTGGGATCATGCGCTGAGCTGAAATCCAGAGTCGGATGCTTAATTGAGCCACCCAGGGGCCCCTGTGTTAGAATTTTTATATTTCTGTCAAGAGTCACCTAACTTAAAAAAATCTTGTTTAACAAGAAATAATCTATAATTGATTGCCTATGAATTTGTTAAAACATAGTATTGAAAATAATTACCTTATTTAACACTAAGAACTAAGTGAGAAACGTGTCATTTGAAAGTAATGAAGAAACTCACTTCCAAGTTAGGAATCAATTTACCTGAAAATTCTTTCAGAGCTTCCCCTTATGCCTATGATGTAATAACAAGATCCAGACTCCATCCAGCATCAAACCCATAAAATGCCAGATGAATGACATCATCTGCATGTCTCAGACACTGGGCAAAAAGGACAGTTTCCAGAGGCAGGAAGCAGGTCGGGGTCCCTAAGGCTGCCCCAGCTCAGAGCCTACAAAGCTTCCAGGATGCAGTGAGGAGGGGATCCTGGCAGAGAGTGGGAGGAGGTCCCCCTGAGGTAAGGAAACAGGGATGAGAATATGAGGAGGGGAAGGCACCTGGGAATCCAAGAACAGACTTCCGGAGGGGAGGAAGGAGTGGCTGAAGTGAGGGGTGAGGCTGAAGAGCAGACAGCTGAGGGGTCATTGAATTATCTTCAGGTGTAAGGTTAGTGCAAATTGGAAAAAAAAGTCCTCTTGTGCCAAACAGGAAAGATACTATCCCTCCTTTTTCTTAGCATTTTTTAAAAGAACACCGGTATCTGCGAATTCTGTCCTTTGATATACAATATTTAAAGAAAAACAACCTTCTTGGCAGCTTTTCAAAGATCTAGAATGTCTTTTTCTAGTACCTGGGAGCCATCTCTATGAAACTGCATTTCACACAGAGGGTCCTTCTAATTTCAAATATGCCATCGAGAAACTTCAAATTATTCACACAGAAAGTCTTTAATCAAGGAAGGTGGAACCCCTATGCCACCATCATCCTGGGAGGGTAGAACCTTAACTCCAGGAGGTGCCTGGCTCTAAGATGCAAACATACCTCTTAAAATATTAAATATTTCTAGGAGAAGAGGACCCTAGGCTTGTCTAATTCCACAAATACAACTAGATCAAATCATCTTAAATGCCCCAGAAATTGACCTGGAGACTGACAGAACAAACTCTATAATTAAAGGGAGAGAGGAGACTACATAGAAAAAGATAATTAGACCAAATGCCAAGATGGAGGAATGTATCCCAAATGAAAGAACAAGATAAAGACCCAGCCAGAGATCTAAGTTAAATAGACACAAGTAACGTGCTTGATGGATATTTTATTTTTTAGTTTATTGTCAAGTTGGTTTCCATATAACACCCACTGCTCATCCCCACAAGTGCCCTCCTCCAGGCTCATCACCCCCCTTCCCCTCCCTCCCACCCCCATCTGCCCTCAGTTTNCGGACTCCTATATCCCTTGGGTAAATTCCTAACAGTGCTATTGCTGTGTCATAGGGGAGTTCTATTAATTTTTTGAGGAACCTCCGCACTGTTTTCCAGAGGGGCTGTACCAGTTTACATTCTCACCAACAGTGGAGGAGGGTGCCCATTTTTCCACACCCTTGCCAGCATCTAGAGTCCTCTGCTTTGCTCCTNGTCTGTTGGGTTTTCTGCATAGAGTGCTTGATGGATAATCTAAAGCAATCATAAGGATACTCAGTGGGCTTCAGAAAACAATGGAAGACCTCAGTAATACCCTTACCACAGAGATAAGATTTAAAAAAAAATCACTCAGAATGAAGAATGCAATGAATGAGACTGGAGATGCAATGGACAGCAGTCTGGAAGAAGAAGAATGAATAGGTGATATAGAAGAAATGAAATAATGAAGCTGAACAAAAGAGAATTATGCAACATAAGAATAGATTTAGGAAATTCAATGACTCTATCAAACATAATATTCATATTCTAGGAGTCCCAGAAGAAGGGTGAGAAAAGAGGCCAGAAAATATATTTGAAGACATAATAGCTAAAAGCTTCCCTAGTTTGGGGAAGGAAGCAGACATCCAGATCCAAAAGGCACAGAGAACTCCCACTAAAATCAACAAAAGCAACCCACAAGGAGGCACACTTGTAAAAACAAAGTGATTTAAAAAATCTTAAAAGCAGCAAGACAAAAGAAGTCCTTAACTTCACAAAAGAAAACCCCATAAAGCTAGCTGCAGATTCCTCGACAGAAACCTAGCAAGCCAGAAGGGAATGGCATGATCTATTGAACGTGTTGAATGGGGAAAAAACAGTAGCTAAGAATACTCTACCGAGAAAGGCTGTCTTTCAGAACAGAAGGATAGTGTTTCCCAAACAAAAACCAAAGGAGTATGTGACCACTAAATAGCCCTAAGAAATATTAAAAGGGACTACTTGAGTGGGAGAAAGAGACCAAAATTGACCAAGACAAAGGATGAGAAAAAAACCATAGAAACCACAACAGAGCAAGTAATAAAACAGCAATAAGTACATATCTATAAATAATTACTTCGAATGTAAATGGACTAAGCACTCAAAAAAAAAAAGATGTCAGAATAGATAAAAAAAAAGCAAGATCTGTATATTGCTTACCAGAGACTCATGTTAGACCTAAAGACACCTGCAGATTGAAAGTGAGGGGGTTGAGAAAACATCATCGTGCAATTGAATGTCAAAAGTAAGCCAGAGTAGCAATACTTAATATCAGACAAGCTAGACTTCTTTTTGTATTTTTATCCTGTATTTGGTATCAGGGTAATACTGGCCTCCTAGAATGACTATGAATGTGTTTCCTCTATTCCAAATTTATAAGATCTTGATAAATATTTTTTTTATGTTTGGAATTCAGTGAAACCATGTAATCTTGGACTTTCCTGGGGGATTTTTTTATTCTTAATTCAACTTTCATTCTTGTTATTGACCTAAGATTTCCTATTTCTCGGATTCAAGATTCATGATTCAATCTTGGTAACTTGTCCATGAAGGAATTACCTGCTTTTTTCCTAAGTTATTACTATATTATTTATAGCATGCTGTTATCACACTATGTATTTCTATGGTAACTGTTGTTTTCTCTTCCATTTCTCATTTTGTTTTGANTCCTGGGGGATTTTTTTTATTCTTAATTCAACTTTCATTCTTGTTATTGACCTAAGATTTCCTATTTCTCGGATTCAAGATTCATGATTCAATCTTGGTAACTTGTCCATGAAGGAATTACCTGCTTTTTTCCTAAGTTATTACTATATTATTTATAGCATGCTGTTATCACACTATGTATTTCTATGGTAACTGTTGTTTTCTCTTCCATTTCTCATTTTGTTTTGAGTCCTTTTTTTTGTAATATAAAGAATTGCCAATTTTTAAAAACTGGTCCTTATGGGGCACCTGAGTGACTCAGTTGGTTAAGTGTCTGACTTGGCTCAGGTCATGGTCTCACAGTTCATTAGTTCGAGTCCCACATCAGGCTCTGTGCTGTCCGCTCAGAGCCTGGAGCCTGCTTTAGATTGTTTCCTCTCCAGTTGCACACGCGCTCTCTCAAAAATAAAGATTAAAACCCTTTTTAAAAATTGGTCCTTACTTTCAGTATTTCATTTATAAAAAAAAAAAATATTTTTCTTTGGGTAGAGGTAATTAAGAAACATCAGTGGTAACCCAAATCACCAGGTGAATTTAAGATGAACTATGTGTGGGGTACCTGCGTGGCTCAGTAGGTTGAGTGTCCGACTTCAGCTCCGGCAACGATCTCATGGTTCATGGACTCAGGTTCCGTGAGGGGTTCTGTGCTGACAGCTTGGAGCCTAGAGCCTGATATTCTCCGGCTCCGGCTCCCATAGCCTTTTTTTTTTTTTTTTTTTTAATTTTAATTGTGACAAATGGTGCTGTCAAGTCTTGCTTGAGAACCAACTGTGGTTTATCTTGAACATGTGATGCGCTGGGCTGTCATTGCCTGGCTAAATAAAAGGGTCAGGTTCCGTCTTTGCCATCTTGCTTGGTGGATTGTCTGTGAAAGTCCCAACCTGGTTTAAATGTGTTTAACAATTCAAAGTTTTCTTTCATCGTTGTGGAGAGATTGGTGCGGCAACAGATTTTGTTTTTAACTATTTCCTGCCACAGGAAGTGGATATCCTCGTGCTAGAGGGAACCCAAGGCCTTACTGGCAGAGACTTTCCCCTCCTCGTGCAGCAGCCAAGGCCCCGTATCCAGGAAAGGAGGCCACCACCTGCGGTGGAGCCCTTGCTGGAGCCGGGGCCCGGCCTCCTCCTCTCCTTGTTGTTGACCTCTCCCTGTTGCTCCATGGCAGACCTCTGGGACTACCAGTGTGGTGCCCTGGATTCTTGTGACGACAAGATCCCGCTGTTATGGTAATAACCATTCCATAATTAAGAGTGTGAAGGGTATGGAGAAACAGAAAATGGAAGATGTGAAGGGTGTGTGCGTGTATGTATGAAAAGTCACGTGAATATTTTATAATGCATATCAAAATACTTTAAGTTTGCTTCGTATCTTTTAAGATTCTTTATGGAACTAAAGTACTGACACAGAATGCCCTGATGTTACTACTATTTGCTAAGTTTTTGTGAAAATATGCCAGGTTGACAGTCCATGTTGGTTTCTTCCCTGTATTTTTACTTTTGCCTTTAACTTTCTCCAAACTCCTCAAAGACAGAGACCTGTAACTATGGTCATGCCTTACATTCTCCATTCAGTGGCACAGTTATCTTATTTCTTACCCATGCTGGAGGCTCTGAACAGCTGTCATTTGTAGAAAGTTGTAGAGCTTAACTAGTGCCCCCAAATGGCAAGATAGGGGCAATGGGTTTCCTCCCATGAAAGCTGCTGATTTGGCCTGCCTTTGGCAGCTGTAACCGGGACAGCTGGATCCCCTCCAGGAAGCCACCTTAGGGAGCTCTCCAAGGTCTCTGTGGTAGGCATCATAGTTACAGATTCTCAGAAATGTTGGACAAAGTATCAGGGTCTCTGTTGATGTCTTCTACAGCAAGTTCTAGAATCAGAGCCCTGCTGGTAACACTTGTAAAGCCACCTCCTGGGGAAGGAGGGAGTCATCCATCCACTCTGAACTTTCATAGTACTGTTGCTTTTGTTTTAGGCTTTTTTTTTTTTTCCGGAGAAGTTTTAGATTTACAGCAAAATTGAATGGAAAGTAGAGTTCCCATATGCCCCCATGCATGCATAGCCTTCCCCACTACCAACAGATTGGACTGAATCTGTAGGTCAAGTTGGGAAGAACTGACATCTTGGATGCTATGGAGTCTTCCTATCCATGAATAAGGATTATTTCTATTCATGGATTTCTTTCCATTAGTTAATCGATTGTAGAGCTTAACTAGTGCCCCCATCTGGCCAGATAAGAGCAATGGGTTTCCTCCCATGACAGCTGCTGATTTGGCCTGTCTTTGGCAGCTGTAACCGGGGACAGCTGGATCCCTTCCAGGAAGCCACCCTCGGCAGCTTTCCAAGGTCCCACTATCACTTTACTCTGTGGTAGGCATTGTAACATTTATTCTGTGATATACTATCATCTTCTATAACTTATTTTTTTAAATAGACCTACTATGCAATCCTTCAACCTGGGTTTTATTAAGAAGTTACATTCACACATATGCTCTTCCAATTACCTGTACCTCTGCTCCTACCCTCACTCCCTGTAAAAGTAACCATTACCAGTTTTGCATTTTTCCCCCTGCCATTTGTGGTTTCAAAGTATATGAATGCATTCTTAGACAATATTTTCACCTGTATTAAAAGAATATACTTCTCATGTATGAATAAGGTTTTATTCATTAAAAATTCTTTGATATATTGACCTATATTAGTTTCAGATGTGCAGCATGATTTGATATTTGTATATATCATAAAACGATCACAATTCCAGTTAGTATTCATCACCATACATTGTTACAAATATATTTTCCTTGAGATGAGAACTTTAAGGTCTACTTTCTTAGTGTAATACAATGCAGTAATACAATGGAGTAAAACAATATTGTAGTCACTATACTGAATATTATATCCCTCAGGATTTATTTTATAACTGGAAGCTCGTATGTTTTAACCCCCTTCATCCAATTCACCCACCTCCAAATCCTTGCCTTTGGCAATCACTAATCTGTTCAATCTATCAAAATTGTTTTAAGATTCACATATAAGTGAGATGCAGTATTTGTCATTTTGGACATCCATGTACAAAAGAATAAAACTGGACCACCATCTTAAACCATTCATAAAAGTTAACTCAGAATGGATTAGAGACTTGGAGGGGTGCCTGGGTGGCTCAGTCAGTTGTGCATCTGACTTTTTATCTTTGAGGAGAGAGACAAAGTGCGAGTGGGAGAGGGAGACACAGAATTAAAGCAGGCCCCAGGCTCTTAGCTGTCAGTATAGAGTCTGACACAGGGCCCGGACTCACGACCCAGGAGATCATGACCTGAGCTGAAGTCAGATGCTCAACTGACTGAGCCACCCAGGTGCCCAAGCATCCAACTCTTAATTTCAGGTCAGGTCACGATCTCAGTCTGTGGGATTGAGCCCCATGTCACACTCTGTGCTCACAGTGTAGAGCCTGTTTGGGATTCTCTTCCCCCACCCCTTCTCTCTCCAAATAAGTAAACAAATTTTTAAAAAGACTTGTAATATCAATATCTAAAACCATAAAACTAGAAGAAAACCGGCAGTAAATTCCTTAACATTGGTCTTAGTGATTTTTTTTTTTTTTTTTTTTTTTTTTTTTTTTTTTTGCTTTGGACACCAAAACCAAAAAATAAACAAGTGGAACTACATAAAACTAAAAACTTCTACATGGCAAAGGAAACTATCATTAAAATGAAAAGGTAACCTATGGAATAGGAGGAAATGTTTGCAAATCATTGATCCTGCATACTCTCCATGGGAGCTTCCTCGGTGAAATCTGAAATGGGTCCTTATATGCAGAGGGCAGAGAGAGACTGAAGAAAGAGGCAGGACACTCCAGTTTAATAGGTGGCAGGTTTCATAAGGAAGGGGCCTTCCATATGAAGCTGGTCTTGGGTGACCAGAAGATGAGTAGATTTCCACATCTGCCCATTAAACATTAAAAGTTTATACAGCAGTATTCACTTAGCTCAGTCACTGAGACCATCCAAATATCAGTCTCAAGGCTATGTCTTTGGGGTGGATTCTGGGAGCAGGGAAGGTAAGTGGGATGCACATTCCAAAGATAGGAGATGCTGTGAGGAGCCTCCAAATTCCCACGTCCAGCTCATGGGTCTAATCATTTCAATGACCACCTCCAACACTGTGACCGGCTCTTAAAATCTCACCACACTTCTCTTGTGTAGTGTGCCCTGAGTGATCAGCAATGTGCCGTGTTCCCAATATAGGGATGCCTGAGTGTTCAAATGTCTGTAACCTGAGGTAATCTATAAAACCCATTCCAAACCTGGTATGGCCACTGTGGCTCTGATGGTAATAGTTATAGGGCCATTGTGGTCAGCAGTACAATGGGCTGCCTGTGTAGTTTGACAGAAAGGATATCCATGCCTAGTGTTACTGATGGTGTGCACCACAGGCCAATTTTATAGATAAGTATTGGTAATATTGGTTTATTTTTGCTTTTGTTTCCTTTGCCTCAGGAGACCGGTCTAGAAAAAACTTGCTACTTGTGTTCTCTTCTAGGATTTTTATGGTTTCAGGTCTCATGTTAGGTCCTTAATCCATTGTGAGTTTATTGTTATGTATAAGTGGCCCAGTTTACTCTTTTGCATGTTGCTGTCCAGTTTTTCCATCACCATTTGTTGAAGAGATTGTCCTTTTCCCATTGGATATTCTTTTCTGCTTTGTCAAAGATTGACAATATAGTTAATGGGTTTATTTTTCTGGGTTCCCTCTTCTGTTCCATTGATCTATATTTCTGTTTGTGTGACAGTACCATACTGTTTTGATTACTACAGCTTTGTAGTATTACTTGGTCTGGGACTGTGCTGTCTCCAGCTTTTAATTTATACTTTTTCAAGATTGCTTTGGCTATTTGTGATTCCATGCAAATTTTAGAATTGTTCTAGCTCTGTGAAAAATGTCGTCTTGGTATTGTGATAGAGAATGCGTTCAATGTGTAGATTGCTTTGGAGTTTATAGACATTTTAACAATATTCCTCGAACCCATGAGCATAGAATATCTTTCCATTTCTTTGTGTTGTCTTCAGTTCTTTCATCAGTGTTTTATAGTTCTTAGAGTACAGGTCTTTCACTTTGATTAGGTTCATTCCTAGATAATTTTGGGTATGACTGTATATAGGATTGTTCTATTTTTTCTTTCTGCTGTTTCATTATTGGTGTATAGAAATGTAACAAGCAACTGATTTCTGTACATTGACTTTGTATTCTGCAACTTTACTGAATTCATTTATCCATTCTAACAGGTTTTAGGTGTTCTATTTAGAATATAATGTCATCTGCATATAGTAAAAGTTTTATTTTTTCCTTACCAATTTGGATGCCTTTTCTTTTTTGTTATCTGACTGCCCTGGCTAGGACATCCGATATTATGTTGAATAAAACTGGTGAGAGTGGACATTATTGTCTTATTCCTGACCTTAGGGGAAAAGACTGGCCCTCTGATTGACATCCCAATTTTCCTCTGGGCACTTCAGCCTTCCTTTGAGAGTAGAGAACAAATAAAGAGAAACTTCAGGTTTCTCTTCTAAAGAAGGAAGAAGAGTAGGAGGAAAAGAAGAAATGAAGATGTTACATAAGAATGGCGTACAGAGCACTGGTGAAAGAAGACATAAACAAAAAAACCAACTATGGCTTCTTATTTACTCATAAAATTGAGAATTCCAACAAAATTGACAATATGGAAGAAAATACATTCAGAAAGAAGCAACATTAAAACAAAAAATGGGACCAAGAATAATACCTCAGGCTCTGAACCTAGATGGTTTTACATTTTTAGAGATGATTTTCATCGCATACAGAATATTTTTTAGAAAAAGATGTACATAGATCTAGCTCATTATGCAAAGGGATCTATGATACCTGTACCTGATAAAGAGGAAGAAAAATTATCCTAATAAAATCAGGTAATCAAATAGAATATAAGGTATATTAAGAGAATGACTAATACAATCGGGTTGGATTTATCCCAGGGATTCACAGTGGGTCCATGGTGATGGATCCTATTATTATGTATCATGTTAAATAGTAAAACAGGAAAAAGATCCATTTCAAGTCTTGGTTGAAACCTCACACATTTCTCCATGGATATACACACATCATTAACATGAGGATGACGTTTCACGTCAAACAGCGTCTAAATTAAAGCAAACGCTTGCTGTTCAAACACTAGAGGTAGCTCCACACCACCTGTGCAAAATCAGGCTGCTTTATTAACACCTTTACGCCACCTGGCTGTAGAATTTTAGCCAATACGGTTAAATCCGAAACCCAAAAAGAGGTAAATATCTTGAACTTTTCCAAAGTACTGAAACAAGGAACACATACACAAATATGGTTAAGAATTAAGAAAACGGCTCAGCAAGGTGACTAACATGAACAATAAGCAGAAGCTTTCCTATCCGTGGCTAATAAAACCACCAAGACGTTGTGGTGGAAGGAGGGGGGAGGGCATCCTATTCACGAAACAACAAAAGCGAATCCTGGGGAGTAATTTTAAGAAGCTACGTGAGAAACTTAACGGTGAAAGCTACAGGCGTTCCCTGAACATCAGAAAGCTCGAACCAGATAAGCAGACACGCGGCAGCTGTTGCAAGACGCGGAGTCTCAGACTCAGTGGCTTCGCCTCTGAAATGGGACAGGGATCCTCAAGGTCAAGAGAGGACTGAGGGACATCAGAAGGGCGCTCAGGAGTTCGGGCTTGGAGCCCATCGGGGCGGGGGTTTCTCCCCAGCTGCTCCGACTGGACCTACCAAAGCCTTTCCTCGCGGGACCCAAGCCGGCCGCCTCCTCACCAGGACTGCACGGATTCGACCCCAGCCAGCCAACTTCTTTCCTAGTGAGGGCTGCTCCGCGGAGGTATCTGGACAACCACGTGTGGGCGGAACCGCCGCTGAGCATCCTGGGGCTTGCAGTCCCTTTGCGCTCTGGCGCACTGACGCTCACCTGGTCAGCAGAGGGGCCGGCCTTGGGGCGGAGCTGCTCGGGCCCAAAACCCTCCAGCTGTACAGCCAGAGGAGGGTGAAAAACCTCCCGAGTGATGGGTTCACTGGTTTCCAGTATCTCTTCTCTCTCTAGGGGCCAGAGTTGCTCTGGCCCAAGTTCATCTTTGGGCGCGGTGTGGTCTGCGAGTATGCAAAACAACAACAACAAACAAAAAACAAAAAACCACCAAGTACCTTGAGAGAAAGTAAAATGTATTCATCAGCCAAACAACTCTCACGTTTCCAGATCTAGGGTTCTCAGTGCTGTTTACAACTCTTCAGCAGCGTGTCGCTATCTACAAACAGCCTGCAGGGACTTCGACTGGAATTGCATTGACTCTCTGGATCAAATTAGGGAAAACTGACCTCCTCAGAACCCTAAGTTTCCTGAGCCATGAAAACGGCATCCCTGTATACGTCAGTGTCCTCTACTTATGTTCATCAGAATGTTATAGTTTTCACCACAGATCCTGCACGTATTTTATTAGGTTTATACCTAAATACTAAATTTTGTTGTTACTATTTTATGTTTTTAAATGTTTATTTTTGAGAGAGAAAGACAGTGCAAGCAGGGCAGAAAGAGTGAGACACAAAATCCGAAGCAGGCTCCAGGCTCCGAGCTGCCAGCACAGAGCCCAACGCGGGGCTCGAACCCACAAACCGGGAGATCACGACACAGTCTGGGACACAGGATTATATGAAATTCAAATTTCAGTGTCCATAAATAAGGTATTGGAACACAGCCATGCTCCCTTATCATTTACATACAGTCTATGGCTGCTTTCCCACCAGTAACTGTGGAGTTTGGTTGCAACAGACCGTGAGGTCCAGAAAACTAAAATATGTACTAATTGGACCTTTACAGTTTGCCAACTCCCAGTAAAAAGAAAAGCTTAAGNTGTCAGCGCAGAACTGGACGCAGGGCTTGAACTCACTAACCCCAGCTGAAATCAAGAGTCAGATGCTTAGCCAACAAAGCCACCCAGGTGCCCGCTGTAACCTTCTTAAACTCATTAGTTCTAGGGTTTTGGTTTGGTTTTGTAGATTCCCGGGGAGGGGAGGGGGGAGTGCATAATAAGTAATGTTTTCTGAGAACAAAGACAGCTTGTATGTATGTATGTATGTATTTAAAGTAGGCTTCATGCCCAGCACAGAGACCAGTGCAGAGCCTTAACTCACAACCCTGGGATCAAGACCTGAGTTGAGATCGAGAGTCAGATGCTTAACTGAGCCACTCAGGTGCCCTAGTTTTATTTCTTCCATTCCAACCTGTAGGTGTTTTCTTTCTTTTTCTTGCTTTATTGAACTAGCTACAGCTTTTGGTATAATACTGAATAGCTGTGGCTGGAGAGCATGCCCCTCTCCTGTTCCCTATTTTAAGGGGGATGAATTCAGTCTCTTACCATTAAGTAGAATGTTAGCTGTAGGGTTATGTAGATACCTTTTATTTGGTTAAGGGAGTTCTCTCTCAATACTATTTTGCTGACAGTTTCTATGATTAACAGATAATGAAGTTTATCAAATGCTTTTTCTGTATCTATTGAGATGATTATAGGGTTACTTTTGTTACTGTAATTAATTAGATTGATCTCAAATATTGAATAAGCCTTACGTTGTTGCATTGAGCTCCACTTTGTGATGGTGTAGTATCCTTTTTTATATATTGCTGGATTCAATTTCTAATATTTTATTGATTTTTTTTATATCTGTTCATGAGGGGTATTGGTCTATAGTTTTCTGGTGATATCTTTTGTCTATTTATACTGTTAGGGTGATACTGGCTTCATAACATGAATTGGGAGGTGATTCCTTTTTTCTATTTTCTGGAAGACACTGTTCTAACTTGGCAGTATTTTGTTATATGTTTGGTAGAATTCAGCAATAAAACATGTTAGGCCTTGAGTGTTTTGTTTTTTGTTTTTGAAGGTTTTAAACTATAAATCCATATGGAGCACCTAGGTGGCTCAGTTGGTTAAGTGTCTGGCATCGGCTCAGATCATGACCTCATGGTTTGTGAGTTCGAGCCCTGCATCTGGCTCTGTGCTGACAGCTCACAGCTCAGAGCCTGGATCCTGCTTCAGATTCTGTTTTCTTGCTTCTCCTTCCCTCAAGTTTCATCTCTCTTTCTCTCAAATATAAATAAACATTTAAAAAATTAAAAAATAAGTTCTTTTTAATGGATTTATAGTTTATTTCTTCTTGAGTTTTGGTAGTTTGTGTCTTTGAATAATTGGTCCATTTCATCTAAGTTGTCAAAAAACATGGAGTTTTCATAGTATCCCCTTATCATCCTCTTAATGTCGGTGGTATCAGTAATAATGTCTCCTGTTTCATCCCTGGTGTTGATAATTTGTGTCTTCTCTCATGTTTTCTTGGTCAAACTGGCTAGAGGGCCATCAGTTTTGTTGATCTTTTCAAAGAATCAGCTTTTGATTTCATTGCTTGTTCCCTATTGCGTTTCTGTTTTCAATTTCATCAGCTACTATTCTGCCCTTTGTTATTTTCTTCTCTCTGCTTGCTTTAGTTGTAATCTGTTCCTCTAGTTTCTGTTCTTTTTAAATGTTTATCTTTGAGAGAGACAGAGCATGAACAGGGGAGGGACAGAGAGAGAGAGGGAGACCACAGAATCTGAAGCAGGCTTCAAGCTCTGAGCTGTCAGCACAGAGCCCATCGTGGGGCTCGAACTCACAAGCCGTGAGATCATGACCTGAGATGAAGTAGGACACTTAACCGACTGAGCCACCCAGGCGCCCCTCTAGTTTCTTAAGATAGAAATCAGGTTACTAATTTTAGATCTTATTTCTCTTCTAATAAAATCATTTAATGCTATATATTTCCCTCTATCCATTGCTTAACTGCATTGCACAAATTTAAATATATTGTGTTTTCATTTCTATTCTGTTTAAAATATTCTTTTAATTTCCCTTAAGACCTCCTCTTTGATCCATATGTTACAAGTGTGTTGCTCAAGTTCCAAATGTTTGTATATGTTCCTTTCATCTTTCCCTTACTGATTTTTAGTTTAATTCCATTATAGTTTGAGAACATACATTTTTATAACTTCAACGTCTTCAATTTTTTAAATTTTGTATTTCCTAGAATATGATCTATTTTGATCAACGCTCCATGTACACTTGGAAAGAACTTCTGCTACTGTTGGCCTGGAATGTTCCATAAATGTCAATTAGGTCAATTTGACTGATAGTTCTGTTCAAGTCATTTATATTTTTGCCAAATTTCTGCCTACTTGGTCTTTCACTGAGAGGAATGTTGAAGTCCCATCCACAATTGTGGATTCATCAATTTTTCTTTGCAGATCTATTTGTTTTGCTGCATGTAATTTGAAGTTTGTGAATGAAGACTCATACATATTTAGGGCTGTTGTGTCTTCTTGGAGAATTAACCTCTTTTTCATTTGTAATATCCCACTTTATCCCTAATAGCATTGTTGTTCTGAAATCTAATTTGAAATAAACATGATGAGCTCAACTTTTTTAAAATTATTTTTTTAAATGTTTGTTTATTTTTGAGAGAGAGAGACATAGTGCAAGGGGGTGGGGGACACAGAATCCGAAGCAGGCTCCAGGCTCTGAGGTGTCAGCACAAAGCCTGACGCGGGGCTTGAATTCATGAACCATGAGATCATGACCTGAGCCAAAGTCAGAGGCTTAATCAACAGAGCCACCCAGGTGCTCCTCAATGTTTTTGTTTTTTTTTTTTTTTTTGATTACTGTATTTCATGACATCTCTCTAATTTTTAAAAATTTATCCTAAAGTTTCTTGACTTCAGCACTAATGATATTCTGGGATAAATAATTCTTTCTTGTGGGGAATTTTCCTGTCCATTGTAGGATGTTTAGCTGTGTCCCTGGCCTCTACCCACCAGGTGTCAGTAACACCTGCTAGTTTTGAAAACCAAAAATGTCTCCAAACATTGCCAACTATAACCTGGTAAGCAAAATTATCCTTCTCTCCCTTTATAACTACTGTTTAAAACTACCTATGCATTTGTATTTAAAGTAAGTTTCTTAAAGACCACATAGAGTTGGATCTTTATTTTTCTTTTCTCCGGTGTGACCATCTCTGTCTTTGAACTGGTACATTTAGGACATTCACATAATATTTCTCTTCACCTCCTCTATTGACTTATTATTTATTCCTTTTTATACTTCACTTGTAGTGTAAGGATTTCTAAGTATATATTCCCAATTCCTCCCTTTCACTGTGTCATACATGGCACTTTATGCTACAAACACATCTTCACAATTTTTGCTTTAAACAGTTAGCTTTTAGACTGATAAAAATAAGATGTAAAAATATTTTCCTTTGCCTTCATTTATTCTATCTGTAATGCTTGTCATTTACTTGTGTGGATATAAATTTCTGACATATATATGTATATGTGTATATATATGTTTGCCTAAATCATCTACTTTCACATTTCTTATAGTTCTGCTGGCAATGAATTCACACAGTTATTGCTTATTGTAAAACTTAGTTTTACTTTTGAGGGATATTTTCTTCTTCTTTTTTTTTTTTTAGTGTTTATTTCTGAGACACAGCATGAGCAGAGAAGGGGTCGAGAGAGAGGGAGACACAGCGTCCAAAGCAGGCTCCAGGCTCTGAGCTGTCAGCACAGAACTTGACACGGGGCTCGAACTCACAAACTGTGAGATCATGACCTGAGCTAAAGTTGGACACTTAATCAACTGAGCCGCCCAGGCGCCGCAATGGATATTTTCAACTAAAAAAATGTATGGGTTGACAACTTTGGTTTTCAGCACTGTAAAGATGATAACTATCATGTTCTTGCTTGTACATATTCTGATGAGAAATTGCTGGCCTTCTCATTTATCCATAACTAATGTGTCTTTTTTCCTCTTTGGGCTGCCTTCAAGATTTTCTCTTTGTTTTTGGCTATTAGCAGTTTAAATATGATAAGTAAATGTGATTTAGGAATGGGGGAGTTCTGTCCTTCTTGGAATTTGTTTTAGTCATCACTAAATAAATGATCTTGCAGTTCATGAGTTCAAGCACCATGTTGGGCTCTGTGCTGACAGCTCAGAACCTGGAGCCTAGTTTAGATTCTGTGTCTCCCTCTCTCTCTGCCCTCCGCCTCTCACACTCTCTTTCTCTCAAAATAAATGTTAAAAATAAATAAAATCTTAAAAGGGGATGGGGAGGAAGTTTGGAGACAGACACACGTGTTGGGAGAACATCATATGAAGATAAAGACAGAAATTGAGGTAATGCTCAAGGTAAATAAGATAAATAAGGCAATATTCCCAGCAGACCGCCAGGAGTTAGGCAAGATGAGTGGAATAGATTCTCTCTCACAGCTGTTAGAAGGAACCAACCCAGCCATCACCTCAATCTTGAACTTCTAGCCTTGCCAGAGACTGAAACTGCATGGGTCATCCCTGATGGAAAGGCCCAGGGAAAAACTTGTGGGAAAAGACTTCAAGGCAGTCAGAAGAACAGCCTGAAGAATTCTTTTTCTCTGCTTAGTCTGTGCCTTTTACTGTCACTTCTGCTGTTAGTCTATTCTAGGGTTAATATGAAACCAGAATTGCCTAAAGTTCTCCCTCTTCCTCCAAAATGGAATGTACCTAAATATCATGCCCATCCCCTCAATAGGATATTGTCTTATGAATATTGTAGCAATTAGCAAAATTGGAGGCAGTCTGGTATGCATGGGGTCTATAAAAGACCTAGAACTCATTTTCCTTGTAGAGGTCTAATTGCCAATAATATTACATATTATGCTTTAAGCAGAGACAAAACAAAACTTACTAGTTTTAGAGAACTTTCTTGGAAAAGTGTTAGAGAAATATTTGCCTGTTTCTCCTGGCCTCAAGCCTGTGAGGCAACTTACAGATTGTTCTGGCCAAAGAATGAGACCTGTAAATGCAGAAACCAAACTCCAGTTGATCCACATAAAACAATTCCACATGTCCTCTGTGATAAATGTTGATATTATTCTTTCTTAGTAAGGGGTTGTGAAAGTCTATCTATAACCGTGGGTACAAGTATATCCTGTTCTTGCTTGCCTGCTAAACTTAAACAATTAAAGGGCACTGTGTTCTCATGTATTCTGGCTATGTGCTTCACTTGTTTTTAGATAACCTGCCATACGTAGTAAAGAATATGTAGAACTTCGTTATGACTACCTGGTTAAATTTTATTGGTTGAAGTGGAAATCCTGTACCGTGAAATCACTATTGCCAAGAAAACTTAGAAATGTTAAGTACCATGACTGCTTTCTAAAAACGTAGATTGTTTAAGCATGATTGTTTGGATTTGCTATAAAAATCCTAAGCTGAAAAATAAATTTGAGCAGTCCACCTGAAGAGGCTGGCTCCGTGTCTTCTTCGCCGACTCCAACTCTCACTCTCCGGGTCAACCCTGGCATGCAGAGGCAGGACCCCTGCATAGCCTCTGTAACTGTGAGACAAATTGTTTTGTTTTGTTTTGTTTGTTTTTTTAAAAATACTCTTTATTTTTTAGAATGACTTTAGGTTGAGAGCAAAACTTAGTGGAAAGTAGAAATTTCACACAGACCCCTTGCCTCCACACATGAACACCCTCCTCTGTTATCCGCATCCCCTACCAGAGTGGTCCATTTACTACAACTAGTCTACCCGGACCTATCATAATCACCCAAAGTCCATAGTTTACCTTGGGGTTTATTCTTGGTACATTCTATGGGTTTAAACAAATGTACATACGTTTCAAATGACATGTATCCACATTATAATATCGTACAGAGTGGTTTCACTGCCCTAAAAGTCCTATCTCTGCCTATTCATCCCTCCCTCCCCTGATGACTGCTGACCTTTTTCACGGTCTCTATAGCTCTGCCTTTACCATAATGTCACATAGTTGGAATCATACAGTGTGTAACCTTTTCAGATTGGTTTCTTTCACTTAGTGATATGCATTTAAGTTTCCTCCGTGACTTCTCATGGCCTGATAGCTCATTTAGTACTAAATAATATTCCCTTGTTTGGATGTACCACAGTTTATATATCCATTCACCTTCTGAAGGATATCTTAATGGGCAATTATGAATGAAGCTGCTGTAAACATCCATGTGCAGACTTTTCTGTGGTGTGGACATAGTTTTTGTTAAGGTTTTATATAATGTTTACTTAATATGTGGACAAGTTTTCAACCCCTTTGGGTGAATACCAAGGAGCATGATCCTATCACAAGATTATGTTTAGTTTTGTAAGAAATGACTAGTCTCCCAAAGTAGCTATGCCATTTTTCATTCTCACCAGCAGTGAATGAGATTTCCCATTGCTTCACATCCTGACCACCATTTGGTGTTAGTGTTCTGGATTTTAGCCACTCTAATAAGGAGTAAAGTGGTATTTCACTGTTTTAATTTGCATTTCCCTTGGTGTCAGGGTGGCTCAGTGGGTTAAGCGACAGACAGCCACTCAGGTCATGATCTTGTGGTTTGCGAGTTCAAGCCCCACATTGGGCTCTGTGCTGACAGCTCAGAGCCTGGAGCCTGCTTCAGATTCTGTGTCTTCCTCTCTCTCTGCCTCTCCCCTGCTTGCACTCTGTCTCTCTGTCTCTGTCTCTCTCTCTTTAGGACCCCGGTGTGGCCCCAGGGCTACACCAGGACTTGATAGCTGCTGGGAATCCTGGCAGTTAGCCTCTCTTCCTGTTTAGAACTTTTCCACACTGTCTCAAGGCCCACGAAGCAGCCCTATACAATTCTGGGGAGAAGGGTGAGGTAAGGCTTCAACCTGTAGGCTGGTGCTTACCATGCCCCACTGGGTACCAGGCAGCAACAAACAGCCACATGGGGTTCCCCCTCGAGCTGTGGCCTGGTGGTGGTGCTGAACACTGAGGATGCCAAGCAGTGACCAACCCTCAGAGACTCCAAGAAGGATGGCCCCTTAGAAGGGAGGAGGAAAGGGGATCACAGTTGAGGCAGGTGACCTACTTCAACTTTCATGTGACCTGCCTCACCTAGGCAAATTATGAACTGGACACCTCAGGTGGACTTCAGTCCCTCCCTCACCCCAACACACCCCTGCTACCAGGTCCAGAAGCTAGGCAGGGTTTTTGAGATCTGAGCACAGGAAGTAGACTCCATTCCAAAGGCAGCCCTCTAGGTACAGGAGGGGGCAATCTGACTGAGGCCCCGAACCCTGCCCCTCCCCACCCCAGTACTCCTTTCCTCCCCCTGCTGCACCAGATGCCCCAGACCCAATCTTTCCCGAAGGACTATTTTTCTCCTTTTTTGGCATCACTGTCTATACTTCCCAAGACATCTTGTACTCCAAGATGCACAATATCTGAGGAAGCAACAGCCCGGAAGGCCCCAGCACAGACCGAGGTCTCGGTGAATTGAAGGGACTGCCTAGGGCTCCTGGGGTGTCACCTGCCCAGGACCAGGACCCCCAGGTATTGCTGGGGGGTAGGAGTGGAGGGAGCATTTTCTCACAAGTCCAGCCCTGTCTCCTCCCTGGGCTGGGACTGTGGGGCAGGGATGGGGCACCTAGCTCAGCCAGAAAGATGCCCACGGAAGCGAGGACGATTAGATCTTCAGGGTCACCACCATGGGAGGTCAGCACACAAATTTCCCACCTGGTGGCCAGTGTATACCCAGAGGTTCTGCATCCAGAGAGGCTGGGCTCCAAGAACTTTGGCCAAGGGCTTCTGCGGGTGCTTTTCTTAAGCTGTGGCTGACGGGACTCTCACGTACATCCCTCTCCTCGCCCCTCCCGCCTGCCTGGAGGTACACTCACATGAGGAGCTCAGCAGAGTGGGGACAAGGTCACTGAAGTCAGGGAATGGGTGGGGGGAGGGAGTTCCCTCTTGATGCCTTCTTTCCCCCAGTCCGTCAGAGGCTAGGTTCACATGGTCCTCTCCTCCTGGTATGTCCCAGTGTCTGGCAGGAATTTCTTGGATTCAAGACAAAACTTCTGCATCTGACTCCCATCTCAGCACTAAGATAGGTGTCCCACAAATGTTTGCACAGAATTAGAGTTCTAGCTGCCAGATCTGAGGTGTGTAACAAAAAAGCACTAGTGCTTATAACAGTGGAGGGGGAGGTGGTAGTGAGGGTGGTGGAGACCGAGCAGTTGGCTTTTCCCTGCTGCTAGTAAGGCAGGTGGCTTGGTAAGTTCTATCTTTTGGACATGGGCAAGAAGACTTGACTTCCTTGGCCTTGGGGTCCCTGTCCCTGGGACTGAAGAGCCTATGTGGTGAAGAGGCAACTGTCTATACCCATGTGCCCGACCCCCAACACAGCCAGGCTCAGGCCCTAGTTCTTGAGTGGTCCCCATTCCCCTAACCCTGGGGCACGTGGGCCCATCTCCTCCTAGAAAATGCCAGAATCTCCCAGTGGTGTTCTAGCTGCTAGTTGGGATGTCCTACTCGAATGTTCCCTGTTCCATCTGCTGGTAGAGGGACAGCAGGGTTCAGATGGACCCAGGAGTCCTGCAAATAAATTGATAAGGGTAGTGTCTGAGTACTCTAAGCCCCAGGGCCTTTGACCATGTGGCTTCCTGGGCCTAGGCAGACACTGCAGCCCCCAAGTGCATGTGCGCGTGCACACACGTGCGCACGCACACACACACACAGACATGCTCTCAGTGAGTCACCCTGTGGGGCTGACCCCTACCCTTTTTTCACTTTGGATCTTAGTTGGGTGCCAGGAGAGCAGTAAAGGATCCCACAGGCCTTTAGATGCTGAGTGTTAAGGGGGTAAATCTCAGGGGCAGGTTGAAAGGAATGGAGGGACCTCAGTGGAGCGGGAACTTGGAAAAGTCTGAAGCTAATTACCCAGGTTCAAATCGGGCAAGTTCTCAGAGCCCCTCTTGTTACTGGGACTTTGGGTTCACCTTTTGCATCTAGGGTGGAAAAGAGAAAGTGGGTATTTTAATTCCAGGGATACTAGGAAAATTTGGAAACTAGCTGGAGGTTTGGTAGGGATGAGCCCCTGTGGGGGAAACCAGCCAGTACAGTCTTAAAGCCTGGCCCCTGACCCCTGGTCTGGGCCCAGCACTTTGGGGACCGTCTCTGGTCCTTCTCCACTTGGTGAGAAGTTCTCAGGGGTCCCAGCTCCGACTCCTTTTTCCCAATTAGAACTCATGCCCGGGTCCCTTACCCTTGATTCCCTAACCCCAATGGCACTGACCCCATTTACAGGGTCTGCACGATTTATTCACCGGTTCCATCTTCCCAAAGGCAGAATGAGCCTTGTCCCTAGGAAGCCAAAGGGGGGGGCTGTTTGCGTGGGTGACATGCAGTCTGAGTATGCCTGGGAACTGGAGAGGTCTTTCGTCATACAGGAGGAAGTAGGGGCTGGGTAGGGGTGCCAGGCGAGCAGCGGGCTGGGTCTTCACTTGTCTTCTTGCCAATCTCGGGAGCCAGGCATCTCTGTTCTGGAGGAAAAAATCGAAAATGCGCATGGAAGGAAAGTCTTCTTAAGACTTGATGTCCTGCGCCATGCGCTGGGCGGCGGGGTTGCAGGGACCGTGAGCTCCGAGCCTGGAGAGCTGGTCCCCGCAACCATGCAGGGCCCTTTGCATCCTGCAGGGCGGCCAGGTGCGGTCTGCACTGGCACTGCCCTCAAGCACCTGGGATGGTGAGGCTGGTGGAGCGCGTAGCGGCCCCGACGGGAGTCCTGCGGGCTCCAGCCCCTGAATGGACTGTTCCTGGCAATAGAGTTGAATTCACAATTGAATGTTTTAAAACCTCTGCTTTCTGAAGCCAATATTGCACTGTATATTAACTAACTAAACAAACAAAAACAAAACAAAAGCCTCAGCTCTTCTTAAGCTGGTTGTTAAATTGTGATCCGTTACCGCCTGTGTTTGGAAGAAATGCACCTGCTGCAAACAGAGCTCTGCTTGGGCCGCAGATGCCCTCCCCGCGTGCTCTGCAGCGTGACCACCAGGATCTCGGGGACTGCGCCTCCCTGTCCCGAAGACTCTGCGCTCCAGCCCGGGGGGNCACTCCATCCCTGGGAGCCACAAGCCCCGCCAGGCCACCCCAGAACCCCTGCCCCTACTCCCTGCCTGCACGCCCACTTCGTGCTGCAAGTCCTTCCGTTTCTGAACTCAGATTTGCATGCTGCTGGGAAAAGGTCTGCTTGGAAAACCTGGTATTCCAATTTCCCAAGGCAAAGAGGAATTCCTGACCTTTTCTTCCTCCTGTGGCTGCATTTCCCCTTTGGTTGGCCGGAGGAGGAAAGGGATGTTGCTGTTTGGAGGAATTTTTTTTTTCTTTTTCTGTTTTAAAGTTAATCCATCCATCTACCCAGCCAGCCAGCCAGCCCCAGCCAGTAATCATTACTCTCAACCTGGGGCTGGAACTCCCCACCCAGAGATGGAGTCCACACTCTTCTGACTGAGCCAGCCAGGAGGCCCCTGTTTGTTTCTCTCTCTGTCTCTTTCTTTTCTCTCTTTCTTTCTTCTTTTTTAATCAAGATCAGGGCAGATTCCAACCTTCTGCCAGTTTTAACTTTAAGAGTATCTCTTCTCTGAGAAGGGAGGGCAGAGACACCAGAAGAATTGAGGTATGCCCTGCCCTTCCATGTGGGCTTTACCAAAAATCCTGTCAGGTCGCAGGGAGGCTGCATCTGGCCAGTTCATTCTCAGACACTGGAGGCACCAGGACTCCCAGGCGAGCAGAGAGAAGGGGGCTGTAGGGTGCAAATGCCCTTCAGAAACTGCATGTCTCTAATTTTTACTTAATATATATGCATTCTAATAATGCATTTTCAGGGTGCCTGGGTGGCTCAGTCGGTTGAGCATCCACTTTGGCTCAGGTCACGATCTCATGGTTCATGGGTTCAAGCCCCGTGTTGGGCTCTGTGCTGAACACTTGCTCAGAGCCTAGAGCCTGCTTCAGATTCTGTGTCTTATTCTCTCTCTCCTCATCCCATGCTCGTGCTCTGTCTCACTCTGTCTGTCAAAAATAAATAGATGTGAAAAAAATTAATAATGCATTTACATTTTGATCACTTAAAATTATTTTGAACAGTTGAAACTATATAAATGATATGATATATTGAGCATATTTTTATGAAAATATACATATAAATATACAATCATATATATTATATATAATATTTTGAGTAGACTTGTCACAAAGAGTATATATTACTTTTGTAATTTAAAAAACTTCCATTAAGATTTGTTTTATTGGGGAGCCTGGGTGGCTCAGTTGGTTAAGTAGCCGACTTTGTTCAGATCATGATCTCTGTTCATGGGTTCAAGCCCTGTGTCAGGCTCTATGCTGACAGCTCAGAACCTTGGAGCCTGCTTCAGATTCTGTGTCTCCCTCTCTCTCTGCTCTTCCCCACTCCTGCTCTGTCTCTCTCTCTCTCTCAAAAATAACCATTAAAATAAATTTTAAAAAGATTTATTTTTTAAATTTTTTCTAATGTTTATTCATTTTTGAATGAGAGAGAGAGAGAGAAACAGAGTGCAAGCAGGGGAGGGGCAGAGAGAGAGGGAGACACAGAATCCGAAGCAGGTTCCAGGCTCTGAGCTGTCAGCACAGAGCCTGACATGGGGCTCGAACTCACAAACTGTGAGATCATGACCTGAGTGGAAGTAGGACCTGTAACTGACTGACCCACTCAGGTGCCCCAAGATTTGTTATATACATATGCGTGTTGTTTTGTTGTTGTAACTGAATCGTTTTTAAAAAAAAATTTATAAAGCTGGAAATGAGGGACATAAGAGAAATCTGGAAAAAATGACAGAACACATTTGTGTTTGGATAAGACAATTTAACATTTTAAAGATGTCAATAATCCTTAAATTTTTGGTAATTAAAACCCTATGGTAGAGGTGCCAGAACAGGCAGGCTAATTGATAGAAGATGATTAGGCATCTACATCTGTCCTGTGTGTTTATATATGAACTTTGTGTATGAGAAAATAGGACTTTACAGATCAGTGTCAGACTATTGGATAGATTATATTGGTAAGACTAGTGAGCTGGTCGAGAGGAAAATACATGGCTATTTTGCATGACTGTGCATCCTAAAATCAATTCAGATGACTCAGGGCATAATATTTTTTAAAATTTTTTGAACGTTCATTTAGTTCTGAGAGAGAGAGACAGAGTGTGAGCAGGGGAGGGGCAGAGAGAGACACACATACAGAATCTGAAGCAGGCTCCAGGCTCCGAGCTGTCAGCACAGAGCCTGACACGGGGCTCAAACTCATGAACCTCGAGATCATGACCTGAGCCAAAATTAGATACCCAACCCACTAAGCCAGTTAGGCGCCCAGGGGGTAATATTTTGACTCAACTGGTAGAGAAAATGTGGGTGAAGCCAGTGAAAACAAGGGGAGATGTTTCGCCTGGGCTTCCTCATCCAAACCACACAATACAGAGAAGGAATTGGGTGAATATTTTCTCAATTCTACCAATTCTACATAATCAGTACTATTCTAGGTGCTGAAAACGGAAGTTACATACAATTGCTACCTACAGCATTAGAGCAGGGGCTTGCTTCTCTCAGAAACCCTTGTTTAGAGAGTCTAAAACACAAAAGAAAACTACCCATTAAGAATATATGAACAGGGGCGCCTGGTTGGCTCAGTCGGTTAAGCGTCCGACTTTCGCTTAGGTCATGATCTCGCGGTTCGTGGGTTCGAGCCCCACGTCGGACTCTGTGCTGACTGCCAGCTCAGAGCCTGGAGCATGTTTCAGAGTCTGTGACTCCCTCTCTCTCTGACCCTCCCCTGCTCACGCTGTCTCTCTCTCTCTCTCCTAGAAATAAATAAAACAGTAAAAAAAGAAAAAGAATATATGAACAATATAATTGCAAATATGTACAGTGCTTTAAAAAGGCCTACGAGAAGAACTTTACAGAAGGAAAGTGGGCGAGGCTCTGTGTTAGACCAACCAGACAATCGAAATATTAGGCTACAACAACAAACTGTAAATCCTTTGTTTGTAATATAAACAATTGAAGACATTTTGTTAATATGTTTTTATTCCTGTATTTTGCTATTAAAATTTTTTATAACATTTCCAAGACAAAAAATTACAAGTTTATACTTTGAAGAATTTATGTGATTAAAATTTCACTAAATTGGGGCGCCTGGGTAGCTCAATCAGTTAAGCATCTGACTTCGGCTCAGGTCATAATCTCCCATTCATGGGTTTGAGCCTCACGTTGGGTTCTGTGCTGACAGCTCAGATCCTGGAGCCTGTTTCAAATCCTCTGTTTCCCTCTCTCTCTGCCCTTCCCTGCTCATGCTCTCTCTCTGTCTCTCAAAAATCAATAAACGTTAAAAAAAATTAAAAACAATTTCTCACTAAGCCAATCTTTCTAGTTTAGGACTTAATTGGGTTTTGACGCTGGAATTGCACCGACTAAGCATCAGAAATGTAAGATGCTTAAAAATTGCTACGCTACTCATCTTGGTTGGGGGTTTGCGTTTGGGGGTTCTTTGGTTTTATTTTAATTTTTCTTTTCAAATATAAAAGCCTTCAATGTACTATAAACCTCAGATTGTTGCATGGCCAGGTTGTGGTTTGTGTACTGTGGCTTTGATGCAGCAGTGGTTGGTCACAGAATAAAGGATGTCTGGATCAGAACAACAACAACAACTACAAAAAATAAAAGGCTAAAACACAGATAGCAAATGGCAAAAAACAGCTGCAACATATACGACCAGATATTTATATCCCTACTGCACAAAAGCTCCCCATCACCAATAAATGAGGATTCTATCAATACACAAATGCCCCAGAGAAGTGATGCAGAAAAAATATAAATTGCCAATAAACACCAAACTGTTGGACCCTCACTAGCTATCGATTTACAAAAATGTACAAATAATCACCAAGGAGACCTCGCTCAGTGAAAAATGTCAAAAATGGTAAAGGCCAACAAGAATGGGCTAAAACTGACACTTGGGTACTTCTGGGAGGCATGCAAACTGGTATGATGTTTTGGAAGGCAGTCTGGCCCAAGGGCATATTACATAGGAGAGCAAAGGTATAATAAGGAGGTTTGACTCCAGGGTCATGTATTAAACTACAAATAACATGAATATCCAAGCCCTAAGGGCTTATGTACTCAGAATTTTTCTATGAGTCTGACAATAAGTGAGGTAAGCCTACATATAAGTAAGTAAATTTTCAGTAAAGTAAGTACATTATAAGCCATATGGTATATAAATGGTGCCACCAGCTAGCCCACACCATGGTTCTATCAGGAGGGCTCAGGTCACGGCTGGCAATTCATGGCTAGTTTCTTCCTGGGAATGACCACTTGCGAGCCTTAAGACTCATGGTTGGCATTTTTGGAAAAGTCAGCCCTAAATCAAATTGTTTCTTCTCTATCAGAAACCACATATGTTTCAACACGTGATTGATTAAAATTTTTTTACATTTATTTATTTTTGAAAGACAGGGCACAAGCAGGGAGGGGCCAAGAAGGAATAAGACACAGAATCTGAAGCAGGTTCCAGGCTCCAAGCTGTCCGCACAGAACCCAACATGGGGCTCGAACACACCAACCGTGAGATCACCACCTGAGCCAAAGTGGGAAGCTTAAACGACTGAGCCACCCAGACACCCCAAGATGTGGTTGATTTAAAAGTCAGGTGAAGGTAACATTGGAGACTCAGATCTTACTATTTTTTTTATAAGACATTGGAGAACCAATCTGTGATGATCATATTTGCAAGGTCTGGTGGCAATGGGAGAGGCTGTAGCTAAGGGGGCCATTGAGTAGGATTAGTTAGAAGATATGGGGCCAGAAAAGGTGAAATTCAAGAGATATTTCTAGAACATTAATGAACAAAAGTTAGTGACTGGTTTGGGTGGTGGGGTGGGTGATGGGGGATAAGCAAGTAGATTTTAAATCAAAAGCCTTACTGAAATCAGCTAGAAACCGCTGGGTGAAGATCTTCAATTGTCATGTCCATCAATGATGCCCCGAAAGTTCTATCACGTTCAATAATTTCCACTCACTAGTAGCAACAATTGCTTTCATCATCAATACCACCCTTCCACCCGGTCACCTCCACTGAGCATTTTATCTGTATCTTCTAGTAGGTTCACCCCCCAAATTCCTTCAACTAATCACCTCAGCATACCTTCTTTAGATCTCCCATTTTAAAATTCCCATTGTGAGCTGTCCAAATTTCTACTTGATCCTTACTTAGAAGGAAGCGAAGAAGCCACCCAGCTTTCTCTGAGTTTCACCAGGGCCACAGGCTGGGAGATTACCTTATCAGCTCCTGTTCAACCTTAGTTCCAGGACTTTGGTGGCTCAAGGCTGAGGGGAAGCATGGTTGGGGGCGGGGGACAGGGCAGATGACCAGTGGGGGTTGGGTGCAAGTTGGGGTACCAGTCTTCAGACTGGGGGGGCCGAGCAAAGGAACTGCCTGTGGAGGGCTGCGAGGGAAGGGCGTGGTTGTAGGGGTGAGGGAAGCAGGTCATGGGTGCAGGTGGTGTTGGGTAGGAGTAGGGGCAGGCAGGGGACTCGGGCAAGAAGCCAGAGAAGGTGGCAGGAGACAGCTGGGCCAGTGGCTGGAGCAGCGACCGCTCTTGCTTCCTCTGCTTAGCTCTGCGGTTCTGGAACCAGACCTGAGGAAGGAGAAGAATAGCCACATCAGAGCCTCTCTCTCAAATAGGTGGTACTGTCACATCAGAGCCCCGCTCCCCTTCAATGACAGAAGGTTCAGGTACAGAGCATAAGCCTCTCCGACACTGCAGAGGAAGTAAAGCTCTTCCCAAAGGCATAGGTGAGCTCGGCCTAGACTAACAAAGCGAGACCCACTCCCAACCTGTGTCTAAATTTGCCATACTACAAATTTGAGTGAGTTAAGAAATGTCAAGTCTTGCAACATGAAAGAGATCAATATGGCACAATGGCATTTTCCCTCCACAGAGAATAGGAAGCTTCCCCAAGGATTATTAGAGATGAATTTTATTGTTATAGACACTGCAGGATTTAGGGGCAAGGGGTTATACTTAAGATAATCTCTATGGTTTGGATGGAAGGCACATCAGGCTGGCCAAGTTTCAAGGCCATGGGTAGGGACAAGGGTACATATGCATGCAAACAGTTGAGATTGAATTTCTGTTAGAATTCACATCACTATTTAAATATTTGATTTATTCTTGAGAGAGAGAGCTCTCATGAGTAGGGAAAGGACAGAGAGAAAAAGGGAGACAGAAGATCAGAAGCAGGCTCCCACTGACAGCAGCGAGCCCAATGTGGGGCTCAAATCCACACACTGTGAGATTGTGACCTGAGCCAAAATCAAGAGTCAGAGGCTTAACCTGCTGAGCTGCCCAGGTGCCTAGAATTCACATTCCTATTAAGGTTGAGGGTAGGGTGTTGAAACTCCAGTTAGATAAGGTTAGAGCTTAGGGTTTCATTCAAGTGACAGTCCCAATGTAAGTGGGGTTATGTTGACTGCTGGTCGAGGCCGTGTTCTGGGGAATGGTGAGGCTTGGGTTCTAACGCCTTATGAGAATTTATCTCCCAAGCACCAAATCTACATGTCTTCCCAGGAGAAGTGGGGGGATCTTGAGGCGTCACCTGGATTCTAGCCTCGCTGAGGCCTGTGTCCCGGGCGAGGCCCTCTCGGGCCCAAATGTCAGGGTACTGATTCCTCCCAAAGGCTGCCTCCAGCTGTTCCAGCTGCGCTGGGCTGAAGGTGGTTCGGTGGCGGCGCCGGGAGTGCGGGCGACCCCTCTGCGCGCCTTGCGGGGAAAGCCGTGGTCTCCGCACTCCGACACCAGAGAGGCTCCTGTAGGGCCGAGGGCTCATGTCTGAGGATGGAGGGGAGGGTAGAGGTTGTGCGGGGTGGACCCACCCGTCCATCCTGAACATCGGATGCAGGTCCGCCCAGATCCACCCCTCCATCCCCCCCCGCGCCCGGCAAACTTAGCTCTTCTAAGGGGATGGATCCAGCTCCACCTGAGCCCCAGCTTCACCTCTGAGGGCGCTATCCTGGCCTCTGCTCCCCACAGGCAGTCACCCCTGAGACTCACTTCCCACCCTGGGCACTTCTGCCTCCTGTAAACCCAGGCCCATGGAACATTCCCATGCAATGTGCGCCCCTCCCTGTCCCTGTCGCCTGTCTGGACGCATGTACTGTCCTCCTGGGTCTCACCTTGGGGATCTTATTGGCTTTGACACAGTAACAAACTGCCGGGTCTGTAGGACCCCTGTGACTTGTTCACTGCTCTCAAGGCTCACTGTCACCTTGGTCACCTTCTCCGTTCCCTAGACTGCTCCCAATCTCGTCCAGCCTTCTTCACCTGGGAGGATGAAACATTCCTCCCTCTTCCCCTCAGACACACCCTCCCCTCACCTACATTTCATTTTCTCCCCTGGCCCGGCCACCACCGGGCTGCAGGAACCTGAGCTCGTGGGAAAGGCTTGCCTCTCCTCCCCACAGGCTCACTAAGCCCCCACACTAATTAGTCTGAGAGCCAGCCGGGAAGAGAGGACACGGAGCGAAAGGAAACACCTGGAAGGCGCACACTGAGAAAAGGAGATGTCTGGAGCTGAGGCACCCATCCCCATGGGGACCGAGGGAGCGGCTCCCACCCGGGGCTCAACTGTCCACCTTGGGGACACACGCACTGAGCCGCTGGCGGTCCCCTGCTCTCTTGGGATCCAAAGCCCTGGCCCCTCCAGCTGCCCATCTCAGAGGAGGCAGGGCAGTGGGCAACCACGAGGTCAGGAATGAGGAGCCAGATTTCAGGGTCGCCTCTGTCCACCCCAATGTGTGCTGTTCGGCAGTCCATCAGCGCCAGGGCCTGTAAAGCAAAGGTGTGGTCCTCCCCGTGCTCGCTAAGATGTCCAAGGTTTTTAGCATTCTGGGGGGCTGTTTTTTGTCTCCCCTCCTCACCTTCCTCGTGGGGAGCCATTGCACCCCAAGGAACCTAAGCATAAAGCCCCCTCACGGACTGCCTCCTCAGGACTACCCCGGAGATTCACTCACCCACCGTGGAGGTCAGAGTCCCAGCGGCGGGGTAGCCCTCGGGCCAGAGGCTGTTGCAAAGTCGCCCCTTCTTCTGCTTACCCTGCTCACTCCTCCCTTCTGCTTCCATGACTAACCACAAAGACCAAAGACGGTCCAGGCTCCTGTGTCCCCTGGTCTCTGAGCCTGGGTCAGTCTTTCTCTGGTCCTGCTGTTCCCCTCTATGCCTGTTTATCTCGCTCCTTCTCCCTCTTTCTGCCTCTCGCTCTCTGTGTGGATGGAGATACGGATGGATATCTTTGCCTTTCTCACGGTCTCTCCTGTTTTCTCATTTCCCCCCTAATTCCCCATTCCTTCGCTTGAGTAACATCGCATTCTCTCTGCCTTGCCCCCACCCTGCTTCTCTGTTTTGGCTTCTACTTTCCGCTGCCTGCCCCTTGTCTCTCTCCCTTTGCTCTCAGCTGCCTCCTTTCCCAGCCTGCAATCCCACACCACCTCTTTCTCCCTGAGCCTTGGAGGAGTGACCTGCCCCTCGCCCCTGGGGGCCCATCCAATCATTGCCTGGTCACCAGAGCCTCCTTCATCAGGGGAGGATCACAAGCCGGATGAGGGAAGGTGCTCAGTTGGAGGGTCCAGGGACTGGGGCCAAGAGCTCATATTCCCAGAGGACCAAGTTCTTTTGTCCTGTTAAATCCCCTTCTGGGAGCAGGCAGGGTAAGAAAATGTATTCCCCCAAAGACCCTTCCCCAGAACCCCACCGTGGGGACAGGGGGTGCAGGATTGCACCAGAATGCGGGCCAGGGGCAAGGCCTGCCTGGCATCTCAGCATGTGGATGATATCCAAGGATCTGTTTCCAGGAAACTAAAAAACTAAATGACACAAGTGCATTCTGGCCCCTCCTAGACACCCTGATTTTCAGAATATACTAGATGCACCCCCTCCCCCCCACCTCAGGACAACCTGAACCAGGGGCTGAGTCTCCAGGACACCATAGTTCTCAAGGACTGTCTGCTTTCCTCTCCCAAATGTCACCTCCTCACTCACTCAGAATTCCTGGGACTCCATGGCCTTCCACGGTCACCCAGACATTCAGAAAACCTTGACCTTCGAGAGCCTAGGAATTCCAGGTACATCCTGACTGCCTGGACTTTAGGACTCTGCAAGAGAATGAGATTCCCATGACATCCTCACATTCTGAGTCTTCAGGGAAATGCTGAAGCACCCAGCATTCCAGAAGCATGATATTCTGCTTCTTGAGATTCCTTAGACGCAGACAGTACATTCTGGCATCTCCAGGAGATCCTGACCCTTTAAAGACAACCTGATACCCCAGGACTCTAGGATTCTCTAGGACATGCTGAAATCCAGAACGTTCTGCTTCTATTAGAAGGTCCCCCTGTCCCTGCCATAAGTTTCTAATCTCTCAGGACACTCTAACCTAATGAGGACACCCTTCCCCTCTTGGAAGGGACAGTCTGAATCACCATGGTCATCCTCATCTTTCGCACACATCTTTTGAAAAGCACCCTGACAATTTAAGACCAAAATAATAATAATAATAATCCTCCAGGATCTTGATGCTTACAGTATGGTCCACAATCAGCAGCATCAACAGCACATGAGAGCCTGTTAGAAATGCAGAATCTTGTAAAGGGTTAGGATCCAAAATCTATAAGGAACTCACCAAACTCCACACCCGAAAAACAAACAATCCAGTGAAGAAATGGGCAGAAGATATGAACAGACACTTCCCCAAAGAGGACATCCAGATGGCCAACAGACACATGAAACGATGCTCAGC